>NC_132889.1:4412782-4637782 GCF_030463535.1 Salminus brasiliensis | reverse complement strand
AATTTAATTAAGTCGTTTCCTCATTTTGATAAATCATTCCATCAATTTAATATAGTTTCCACAAGTTAATACGTAATTTCCTAATTTTAATAAATAATTCCCACAATTGAATATATTGTTTTCATAAGTTAATAAGTTGTTCCCTCAACTTAAAAAGTCATGGGCTCAAATGTAATTGATCATTCCCTCATTCCTTCCTCAGTTTAATACATTGTTTCCATGAGTTAATAAGTTGTTTTCTAAATTAAATTAAAAGTCATTAGTTCAAATTTAATGAATCATTCCCTTGATTTAATGTTGTTTCCTTGAATTAATAAATAATCTGCTTACTTTAATAAATTGTTCCCTCAATTTAATAAGTAAAAAAACAACAACCTTATTTTCTGTCGCTTGCTTTAACGGGTGAAATTGTTTGATTTTGCTGAGCAATGTGCTGCTTTTCTGTTTCTAAAGTAGCTAAGTAGCTAACATTTTATCCATGTGTTGTTTTGGATTAACCACACTAGTAAACAGACACCCAGAAGGACAGAAAATGGATAATCTGATCTTGTTAACACTGTAAAAAATGTCATACAGTCCACTTTTTGCTTTAATTTAGGGCTATGACAGACATTGGTTTGTTTCATGACGATGACATGCTCTTTTTTATTTATTTATAGTTGATATATTTGTAAATACTTACCCAGGATTTGCTAGATTCTTCAGCTGGGTCTTTTGGACTAGTGTTGTTAATACTTGACAGTTTATTTAACAGTCTGGAATTCTTGCTAAGTTTGTCTCTGTATAGTATCCTCTCACTTTGCTTCTTCTGCTTCTCCTGTTTTATTGCTTTCACTAAAACGCTAAGAGCATGGCAACTTTCACTGCACTGCTCACTGTAACAATACCTCCAAAATTCACTTCACTACTATTACACACAGCAAACACACAAGACTGGCAAAGGATGATTTCTGTCATCGAGGGCCTGAATATTACTTTTAAGTACATCCTTTTAATCCCAAACTTCTAATCTGGCCATGATCTCAAGCTGTTACCGCAGCATAAACCCTATAATACACTGGCCTCAACTGAGAGCGGATGTGTAATGCTAAAGCTAATGCTAATAATAATGGCTAAAGCACAATAAACCACCATAAACAGTCATAGCAAGCCTCTTAACCCCTTAACACAAGGCTTATTACACACTAAGGTGAATTTGAGTAGTGTTTGGACCTAATCATGATTTTAAAGTTGTCTATTGTATATTTTAGGCCTTGGCATTCGCCGGCTAGTCCATAGGCCTTCATATGCAGTTGGCCCCACTTTGCTGCTCTAACAGCAGGTCTGGAGCTCTGTAGTTATTGAGTCAGCAGAGCGTTGGAGACTTTTTTGCACTATGCTCCGAGCTCAGCACTCGGCCCTGACCCCACTCTGTAACTTTATGTGGTCTGACACTTTTTTGTTGATGGTGGAAGATCTAGGAGGGAAGAAATTTCACCAGCTGAGCTCTTCAGAACCACAGATCCTTTCACTAATGTGTGGAAAGGCAGACTGCATGGCTGCAAAGTGCTTGATTTTCTACACCTGTGGCTGAGGGACTGTATAAAACACCTGAATTCAATAATTAAGAGGTGTGTCCCAATACTTTTGTCCATATTTTGGAGGTTCTTCTGTTTGAAACTGTGTACATTTACGGCATTTAGCAGACGCTCTTATCCAGAGCGACTTACAAGGTTACTGGTATTACAGAGTTGGGCCAGTGTAGTGTTAGGAGTCTGGCCCAAGGACTCATATTGGTGTAGCGCAGCATAGTCACCCAGACCGGGAATCGAACCCCAGTCTCCCACATGGTGTGGTAGCGGTAGGTAGTGGTGTTATCTGTTGCGCCACACCAACCACATATAGTGTATAGTGAGTTCCACTAACTGGTGATCAATCTGAACTGAATTTTGACCTATTTGTCCTTACAAAACTGCTTTAACTCAGTGATGTTGGTGGACTTACTTGAATGAACAAGCTCTTTTTAGGCCTTCCACAATATTTCGAACGTTGAATGTTGAAAATGTTGAATTTATCATAATTAAATCATCCCTTCTTAGACTTAATTGTGTGCTAAAGGTCATTGTCTTGCTGCATGACCCACCTCGTTCAGGGTTCAGTTCATGGACAGATACCCTCACATTCTCCTGTAGTGTTTGCTGGTAGAATCCAGAATTCACAGGTCCATTAATAATGGCAAGCTGTCCCAGACTTGAGGCAGTCAAGCAGCCCAAAACCATAATACTGCCATCCCCATGCTTAACAGTTGGGACGAGGAATCTTTTTTGTTGTGAGGTAGTTCCTTAAACATGTGGAGAGAAGATCAGACTCAAGTTTATATTTTAGAACAAGGGAGAACATAAGGAGCATTTTTATTTTTCAGAGAGATAGATAGATAGACAGACAGACAGACAGATAGACAGATAGATAGACAGACAGATAGATAGACAGACAGATAGACAGACAGACAGATAGATAGACAGACAGACAGATTGATATATAGACAGACAGACAGATGGATATATAGATAGACAGACAGACAGATAGATAGACAGATAGATAGACAGACAGACAGACAGACAGACAGATAGATATATAGACAGACAGATTAGATATATAGACAGACAGATTAGATATAGACAGACAGACAGATTGATATATAGACAGACAGATTAGATATAGACAGACAGACAGACAGACAGACAGATGAATAAATAGATAGACAGACCGACAGATTTGATACAGACAGACAGACAGATAGATGAATAGACAGACAGACAGACAGACAGGTAGATAAATAGATAGATAGATAGATGCTATTGTGGCTGAATGCAATCAAATCCTCAGCACAATGGCCTAACTTCTAGTGTAAAATCTTCCCAGAAGAAGCTGCAGCAAGGGGGGCGGCAAATCCCCTATTGATACTCTTGATGTCAAAAGAAACGTTGGATGAATAACTGTCAAACTATTAGACGTACAGAGTGTGATTTCACTTCCCCATGTTTTCTCAGTTCACCAAATAAATGGTGCAATAATTGCAACAAGCCAGCGACACCACTTAAGCAAAAAGGCGCTGTGTGTAGTGTTCCCACCATTTAGAAGAATCCTTTAACCAGGCAAACACTCAGCTGGCTTTACTGAAGAATCCCTGAAGAACCCATAGAACTGGTGGCATATAGGAAGGTCATCTATGCAGTTATTTCCATACTTTATATATGACACCAGTTACGTACATTGGAATATAAGAGAACATACAGTCAGGTCCATAAGTATTTGTACAGTGGCACCATTTTGTGGGACCAGGAGGGGTTAAACATCGGTCCCATCTGGGTTGTACACTACATATGGGGCCTAGATGGGACCCATTTGAGATCACGGTGGCCTGTAATGACGGGGGCCCAATTGAGTCCCAGTAAAAATGCATTCGCAAGCCCACCTAACAACCATGCCTCAACCATGTCTGACAGATCTCTTCCCTTAACCCTTCCTTTTCTTCTCCAACACTCAAGATAAACCTTATTTCCTCTGTCCAAAGAATTTTTATTATGATTTTTATATTTTCTGAACTGGTCAGGCTTTTTTATACCAGTCTAAACTGACCTTCCAGGGCCTGGATGGGACCCATGTGAGATTAAGGCAGCCTGTAATGAGTCCCAATTGAGTCCCAGTAAAAACCCAGGCCACATTCCACCCATGTGAGGCCCATATGACCATGTTGGCTGGGGTGACTGATTTGGCCGTGTAAGAACATAACATTTATCTGCCTTACGAAGCTCCCGGGCTGCTTTTGCAGTATGTTTTAGGTCACTCTCCCAGTTCATACAGTGAAGCAGTCATCCTATCAGATTTGCAGACGTTGACTGAATCCGGACAGACAGTAGAGCTTCTACACACTTCACACACTTCAGAACTCATCCTGCTACGTCTATCAGCAGTCACATCATCAACAAACACCAGAGGCCCAGTTCCGTTGGCAGCCATACATGCCCATGCTGTAACAGTGCCTCCACCATGTTTGACAGATGATGTGGTATTGCTTCAGATCTAGAACCCTTCCTGTACTCTTTATAAATGTTACTTCCAAGGTCAGTTTTTTTTATGTTTGTGACCTTTCTGTTCAGGAGTGTTCCCAGTGGACTGCATCTGAAAGTACACTTTGTAAATACCTCTGTATTTACATTCATAAAGGCGTTTCCTGACTGGAGACTTTGACAATGATATGCCTACCGCCTCTAAAGAGTGTGCTTCACCCAACTTCTTCACCAGGGGAAGAAAGTGCGTTCCATATTTTACAAATGTAAAAATCTCTGATAGGCCTAACGACGGCCTCCTTCACTTGCATTGGAAAGCACACCACGTTGGAGTTTCCATGAACTCAGAATGCAAATTGAACACTTTGAATCAACTTCAGAGCTTTTATCTCCTTAATTAATCACAGAATAACAAGGGAACCGGCCACACCTTGCCACAGAACTGCTTATCAGTCACTTATCCAATGACTTGTGCGCCTGGGGAAATGAAGGACTGGGACTGACGGTAAAAAAAATATATAGAAAGGGCTGTAATTTCATAATTGATAATGAAATATTCTTTGTTAATCTCTTTGAATTAAAGCTGATTAGCTCTTGATTGTTACATGATATCGTTCAGATATTCTGAGGTGGTGTACAGATGCAACATTAGAAAAAAATAGAACACTGTCCAAATACTTTTTGACCTGACTGTTTACAACCAAAAATGAAAAACAATAGCAAGACACAATTTAATTTATGGCACATCTTTCATGTATTTAGTACTAGGATTAAATAAATAGTAAATAAATAGGATGGATAATATAATATTTGGGACAGGAAATATGCTAAACCTCTTAAGCTAGCTATTGCTATAGTCTTATTTAGTAGGTGTATCAAACAACACAAGAGAAGACAGGCCATCACTGCAAGACCCAAGGAGTGTAAAGGGGTTAGGGGCCTTGTGCTAGGGCCCAACAGGGTCAGCTATCAGACCCACAACTCTGGCATCAGTAGCCCAGTGCTCCAACCACCTGTGACCATGCCATTATCACAAGTAGCCAGAAAATAATAATAATAATAATAATAATAATAATAATTATATAAATTGATAATGAAATATTCTTTGTTAATCTCTTTGAATTAAAGCTGATTAGCTCTTGATTGTTACATGATATCGTTGAGATATTCTGAGGTGGTGTACAGATGCAACATTAGAAAAAATAGAACACTGTCCAAATACTTTTTGACCTGACTGTTTACAACCGAAAATGAAAAACAATAGCAAGACACAATTTAATTTATGGCACATCTTTCATGTATTTAGTACTAGGATTAAATAAATAGTAAATAAATAGGATGGATAATATAATATTTGAATAGCTATTAAGCTAGCTATTGCTAACAGTTATAGCATTTGTCTTATTTAGTGGACGTATCAAACAACACAAGAGAAGACATCCATCACTGCCATCACTGCAAGACCCAAGGAGTGGAAAGGGGTTAGGGGCCTTGTGCTAGGGCCCAACAGGGTCAGCTATCAGACCCACAACTCTGGCATCAGTAGCCCAGTGCTCCAACCACCTGTGACCATGCCATTATCACAAGTAGCCAGAAAATAATAATAATAATAATAATAATAATAATAGTAATCTACAGCATTTACTAAGATAAGGACACATGAAAGCTATTGCTGATTATACGGACTTCATTTCCCATGAGGCATTTGTATGCAAAAATGTAGGCTACAGATAAAATGATGTTTTTATTTTTTATTTATTATTTTTTAATGTTTTAACATGTTTTTTTTTTAGAGATGAGTATTTATATTTGGTAAGTTCAGTTCAGTTTAATGACCATAGTGGCCAAAGCAGGCTCGCACGGCAGTCCGCTGAGTTCCCCTGGGATTAAAAAGACGAACTGCCCCTTTAATTCAACGGCGGTACGTCACCTCTTTGTGCCACTCGCTGACCGACGTTTCCCTCAACCAATCAAATCCCCGGATTTCCCCTGCGTCTCGTCAAAAGGACCTGACCCAACCAATCGCCTTCGCGCTTTTCTCACAGAGGGCGGGACTTCGCGGCCAACAACTTTGCGTATTCATGCTATAACCCCAAACACGTCAGGCAGGGAAGTGGCTGGCTAGCTCGGTTAGCCCGATGGCTGGAGACCAAGCCTGAGATCGACCCGAAAGCTATGTCAGATACCAGCCGAGAACAATAGCACGTCTGTAGCCCCGTACACTTACACCCCAACCCCCGAAGCACCGCGGAGGCAGCCAGCGAGGCGCTGAAGTTGGCCGAAGTTGTTCGCCCGTCTGTCGACATGGAGGAGAAGAAGGAGGAGAGAGGGGCAGAGATCCAGGAGCACGGCCCGGAGCACTGGTTCTCCAACTGGGAGAGGCAGTGCTTGGCCGAAGCCGAGCAAGCCGAGCCCAGTGGGGAGGAAGTCGACCAGAGCCAGGAGAAACTGTGGCACCTGTTCCAGAACTCAGCCACGGCCGTGGCGCAGCTCTATAAAGGTCCGGCAATAGGCTGCTTCGCCTGGGCTTCGGCTAGCGCTGGCGTCGGTGGTCTGGACCCAACCGGATGCGCGGCTAGCTGCCATAGCGTGGCTGATATCTTAGCTACCGTAGCTAACTAACAACAGATTATTACTGCTGTATGATGGCTGTAATAATTAGTGCTAATTATCCTCTTATGGCCTTTATATGATCACCTATAATAATAATAATAGTAATAATAATTAGCGCTGGCTTGTGCTAGCTAGCATAGCATAGCATAGCTACCCCACGATATATCTAGCTAACGCTATAGCTAGCTAGATAACTAACCAGTGCTTGTATTTTTGTGTCAGTAACATTTTAAAGCTATTTCCATTAAATAATCTCAATTTTTAATCCCCAAAATAAGAGAAATCCAACAATTTAATCCATATCCAGCACACACCGCGACTATAAGGGACGACAGGCCTCCATTTTAGAAACAAACGGGTTTAACTTGCTCAAAAAACAACAGTACGGCTTATTAAACGTGAGACTTTGAGTTTATCTAGTTATTATAGTCTTAATAAATGTTTAAATCGATTAATTATCTGTAAATTGGGCCAAATATAGCCACGGCTCGCGCTAGATATGCTACTGTTTCTGCTGGGTAGCGCTAACGTTAGCAAACAAGCTAGCTAGCTTAGCTAAGCTAGCACTAACTATAGGGATTTAAAGTCTACCAGCACTTAATCACGTTTATTTAACTAGTTTTATTTGTTTGATATATATATAGCTGTGTTTTGAACGCTAGAGTGATGGCTGGCTAGATAGCTAGCCGGCTGGTTTTGACAGTGCTATTGTGTTAGCGTTAGCCACCAAGCTAGCTAGGCCTTCACCTCAGACTGGCTTAATTAGCTGGTAAGCCTTTAAAATTGTAATTATGTGATCATATGTAGGCAGATCCTTTTTTTTCCAAGTGTAATAATGTCCTAGACAGCTATCTGCTAACTGTGTCCGGCTTAATTTGGGCTCTTCTCTTCCAGACTGTTCTAGGTGGGTAATGTGCCTCTGCTAATTGGCTGTGTAATTTTGGGGATCGTGAGTTTACAGAAGCTGAATGATGAGAAGTGTCCGCATCTATACGTTGTGTGACCCGAGCTGTGTGTGAAGGGGTTGCCCTTCCGAAGTACAAAAGCATGCCTTTGCAACCTGACCCGTTTCCTCGCCTCTCACATGCCCTTACTTTTATTTTTGTCTTCCAGATCGAGTTTGCCACCAGCAAGGTCTGTCTCTGTGGGTGCCCTTTCAGAACGCTGCCACAGCAGTGACCAATCTGTACAAAGGTATGGCTAGCCGCTTGGCCCCTCGCCGAACGCCGCTGGATGCCCGTCGGCTATGAACGTGAATCATCTGTGTTTGTGTCTGTTTCAGAGAGTGTCGACGCACACGAGAGAAGCTATGATCTAGGAATTCAGACTGGCCATCAGAGGCGCAACAAGGATGTTTTGGCTTGGGTGAAGAAGCGACGGAGGACGATCCGAAGGGAGGATCTGATCAGTTTCCTATGTGGCAAAGCACCTCCGCCGAGGATTTCCAGAGCAGCACCCAGACTGTCTCCTAACCGAGCACCTTCATCAGACACGGTTTCGTCTGTAGAAACTGATTTACAGCCCTTCCGAGAAGCCATAGCGCTGCATGGTAAATTGCTGAGCATGTGGTACTCTACACTTTTACACTTTTTAAAAAAATTATTATTATTATTATTATTTAAAGATCAGAAAATCTGTCAGTGGCTGGGACGCTCGTTTCTGATGAGGGAGTGGCGAGGTGGCCTGTAGGTCACCTCAAAGATCTTATTGAGAAAAGCTCAAAAGCTCAAAGTCTTGGTCTTCGTTAACACAGCTGGGCAAATCCAGAGCGTATCTTAAATCAGATTTTTAGTCTGACTTGTGCTGTCCGTCTTATTGCCTTTGCTGACCTTATGCCAGGTTCACACTATGCAAATTTAGCCCCGTGTTTCAAGTCTGACACTTCAGGGCTCAGACTTCAGGGCTCAGGACTGGTACTGCTGAAAGATGTGATCCGAGATCTTAGAAAGTGAACGCTGATGCCTGATGGTGTGTAAAGTGTTGAAAGCTACAGAAAATGAGGGTTCAAGAGTTTGGGAGAGGAGAAAGCAGAGGGTGGAGTTATAAGACCTAAACAAGCATGGCCCCAAGAAAAGGGGTGGGTTTTTCATTCCACGTCTGTTTCTGCTGTAAATCGGACTGCAGTGAACTACTTTCATTAGAGAGCAGACAGGCAAAGCATTGGTGTAAAGATCATGTAATTTGTGATCCACAACTATTAAAAGATTAGTGGTTACAAGACAAGAAGTTGCGTAGTATGAAGAGTACAACGATCGGATGACTCTGAAAGTCCTGTCTTGCGAACCAGGTTCAACCCACGTCTACACTGGCTAGTCTGGTGCAGGCAAAATTGAGCTAACTGGTTACTATTATGAACTTGGATGTCTGAAAGTTCCTTTACTTAACTAGAACAGTAACAGCTCGATTACAGTCATTCACGGTAGCGTGTCACTTTGGCAACTACAAAATACCAAATGTTTGCGGACACTCCTTCATACGAATGCATTCATCTACTTCAATTTGCATCCATTGCTGACGGACACAGAGCTTGTCTAGGCCCTGTAGAAAAGGACTGCCAATAGACTAGGGGACTCTGGAGATTAGATCAACATGAACCTATTGGCACCATGCTTAACACCAGATCTGGGCTAGAGGAGTGTAAAGCCCCCAGCATTGAGCTCTGGAATGATGGTGGCTCCAGCCAATACTTCTAGGATGAGGTCTCTAACTTTCTTGTTGCCAATTGCAATCAAATTCTCACAGCAATGCTCTCAAAGCAAAGCTTTCCCTGGACAGTAGAGACAGAGTTTGAGGTTTTTATGTGTGTCCTAATATTTTAGTCTGTGTACAGTGTTCCTAAACCCACACAGTAGTCACTGTGTGAGACTTTATACAGATTGTATTTAATTGGGAGGTGGAGCAAACCACCTTGGAAGATTTGATGGCATTAAGTTGTCATGTCCTCAATATACTGGCTTTGTCTGGTCTGTGTTTGCTAAAACTAGTAGGCCAGATGTGTTTGTCTGTTAGTCAAGCTCAGCGAATCTCATTTTATGATTGTTTGTTGTATTAAACACATTTTAAAGCAATTCAGGCCATTTATTTTAGATGTACTGGCTGAGGTGGACTTGGCATCTTGCCCTAACAGATTGGGCCATTCTGCCTGATTTTACATTTACATTTATGGCATTTAGCTGACGCTCTTATCCAGAGCGACTTACAAGGTACTTGAGGAGGGGCAATGTAGTGTTAGGAGTTTTGCCCAAGGACCTTATTGGTGTAGCGCAGCATAGGCACCCAGACCAGGAATCGAACCCCGGTCTCCCACATGGTGTGGTAGCTCACTAGCAGCTAGTGGTGTTATCTGTTATCACTACACCAACCATTATATAGGGTATATTAATTTGTTCTTTCGACATCTGTTTCGGGAGACCCTTCTTTCTAAAGGCCTCAGTTTTCTGTTTGTGACGGATGGAAATGACGGAGCGCTGCAGAGTCCTAGCTGTTTCCTATTCTCATGTGAGAACTCACAATAGGATGTTTGTGTTGGCCCATTCAGGCTGGGAGAGTGGAAGAACAAGGAGCTTCAATGGGCTCGGTCTTGCGGTCGTGGTTAATGCCAGTTATTCTTTAGGCTGAGCTGGAAACCTGTTTTAAGGACACAATGCAGCATTAGATTAATGCTGGTCAAATATTTCACGTCTTATGCGTATGCATTATGATGTCTGTGACATAAAATGCTTAACTACATTCATTAAGGCTGGTTTAACAGCGTTCTTAGGAAGAAATTTACTTAAAAAACATTTGTGGACGGTGGGATCCATCATTGTCCATCAAAATTCTTTGGACGATATTGGTGCATGAGGCCCATTCTGATTCTGCACCATAAATTCTCAACATCTTCAAACTATTGCCATTAGATATGTTGGCATGTGCGTTTAATCAGACCTTTTGAGAAGGTATGTGCATGCTCCCGAAGTTCTAGCATATCAGAAATACCAGGTACACATTATCTTTCTCAGCCCTACCCCACCAGGTTTGACTGGTTTCTACATGTTCTTGGTCCTGGTTAAAAAAACAAAACAAAAACAAACAAACTGCTGCTTCTCTCTCGTCCTGTTTTGTAGGTCTGAGTGGAGCAATGGCTAGCATCAGCGTGCGCTCCAGCACGCCCGGCTCCCCCACTCATGTCAGTAGCAGCTCCAACCCCAGCCGCAGGAGAAGCGGCTTTCACGACGTGGACTTGAACACTTTCATATCGGAGGAGATGGCGCTGCACCTGGACAGTGGCGGGAACAGAAAGCGGACATCAGCCCAGTGCACTGATGTCATCACAGACTCGCCGACCCATAAACGCAACAGGATGATCTGAGCCTGGTCAGCAATCACAAACGCACTATGCTGCTTTTTCTTCTTTTTTTTTTTTTTTTTTTTTGAGAAATAAAAGCCACTTAATCCCTCAATACCTTTATGTCCCCTCACCCTTTTAAAAGGAAGCAAGGGCCATTGAACACCTCTCGACTGTGAGCTCCAATGATGATGATTGCCGTAAGGCTGACGAACGGACAGACAGACGGACCGCTGTTGTACCTGTTCTGTTGACCGTTTTGTTTTACTACATTTTGCCACAAGGTGGAGTCGGTCCACAAAGGAAACAAAAGGAGTAACAGCGAGTGACACAAGTCATGACCAGATCGGTTGGTCTCGTTTGCATAGCTCGTTTCCCTGCTGTTACAGCAGCCATTGCAGCAGTTTTTGGGGCGGTGTACTGAAGTAGTTAACAAGTAGATGCTGCCAGAACCCAAAGGACACTGATGTCAGTGATTAACGTTTTATTATAAAGGAGAAGTCAACCTATTTTCTTTATTTAAAAAAATTAAAATAATTAAACCATTGAGTTGTAAACACAGTCGTTCAGAGTGGTTTGGTGTGAAATGGTTGCAGACTCCAATTCTGATTACAGTGGCAGTGAATGAAACCAGCCATTGTTGATATATCTATACCTTCCACTGCAATTACATTTGTTTATATGTAAAGATAGCAAACTGGTGGTAAGTCCCAAATTCTCAAAAGCTTCCTTGCAGTACTATTTTGCTTAAACACTCAAATTCATATTTCTACAGCAGTGTTTCTCATCCTAGATGCCCTGCACGTTTTGGTTCTTTCCCAGCTCCTGACACACCTGGTTTAACTAATTAGCTCATTAACAAGCCTTTTCAGAGTAGTCAAGGGTGTGTTAAAGCAGGGATGCACCAAAATGTGCAGGACATGGTTAGGAAACACTGCTCTATAGTGGGACGGACACATTTCACACCAAAGTACTATGGCTGTAACACCTTAACGGTTGAATTATGCAGAGAGATCACTTCGTTAGCATGTTGTAAATTACCACAGATGACAACTGCTTTAAAAAAAAAAAAAAAAAAAAGAGAATTGAGCAAGTATTGAAGACTGTGGCTTATGACGATAGCTAATGGGCACATGCTCTGGAACTGTGGCTCCCAACTCTAGTCCTGGAAGACCCCCTCCTTGCCCTCTATTTGAGGGTTTTTCCTGCTCCCAACCTATCTGATCTACCTAAACAGCTTAACAAGCCCTTCCTGAGGCGAAGGGAGGGGTGGGCAAGATGGTAAAAATATATAGCATGTTATTTAAAGGTAAAACATGATTGTTTAAAAAAAAAAGGTTATTCAAAAACTCCTATATTTGATACAGTGCTTTTTATTTTTAGTTTTTTATTCAAAATTTGCAGCATTTCATCCATTTAAACTGGATTAATTACACTGTAATGAGACGTGATCAGTGAAACCAGTTGATCAGTGTTTTTTAAGCACTGCTGATATCTTGGATATGCTTAGAATAGCAAGGAAATAATGCCCACCTCTAGGCGAAGGCAATGTTTTCAAGTACGAAACCCATCAGGAGGTTCTCCAGGGCCACGTTAGGAACCAGTAGTTTAGAAAATGTCATTCATCCACTTTATAAAGGAAAAGCGCCTTATTGCAAGTTATTGTCTGCAGTAATTACACATGGTAGCTAGAGATTAGAGGATTTTGAGGAGGTTAAGGAGAAGATAGGCTGGACTACTCCTTTAGAATTTGGCCTGTGATTACCAGTTCCAGTCCTGGTGTTTTCATAATGCGAATGCTTTGCTTGTTTTAACCCACCTTCAACACTGCTCTCCTTGGCATCTACCGAAGGTTAGTTAGACTTTGAAGTACACTAGTCAAGACTGGATCTAATGGAGATGTGGATCTACTGGACCTGGTAGCTGACAGTATTTCCACTTCCATCACCGAGCTCTCACCGTTTCTCACAATGCTGTGTGGACTGAGACCGCAACTCCTGGACTTTGAAACTAAGCCTTGATCGGCTATCTAGTTCCAAAAGCCACTTTAATATATTATTCATCTTGCCTTTGTTCTTCTATCATGGCAGTTCTGTTGCGTTCCGTTGATGATTCTGAGTATTATTGGATATCGGAGTGCAAAATCAGTCTTATTTCCAAGCTGCTGTGGATCGACGCATCTGTGGACTTGAAGCAATGATTTTGCACTAATACCATTGAGAGAAATCGCACCAGAGGAGTGTACGCAGAGTGCAATTATTATTGACGTTTAAATCACATGGCTTGAAGTGGCAGGTCACTGACTCGAAAGCGTATGCCGAGAGGTTAAGAACCCTCCGCCTCTTCGAGGAATGCTGATGACCAGAAACCTCTGTTAGCTTGAAACTGAAGTGTCCTTCAAACGTTTTTCTCAAGTGTGGCGCCGAGGACTGCCTGGACTGGACGAGCTTGAGATTCTACAGCCAGGCGCACAGAAATGCGCAGTCCTTTGGATCTGAAGGGTCTGGAACTTTTGGGAATTTCTTTATACCACTGAAGTTAACCAAGTTATTGCTTATTCGGATACAGATATTTTGTTTGTGGAAAATTGAGTTTTTGAGAAACATTTAGGTGTTAGTGTTACACGTTGTGAAGCGAGAAGATAAATACAGTGAAACAATTTGGTAAATTTTAGTTTTGTTAAAGAAATAGAATTTAATTGTTGATGTTTAAAAAAAAAAATAGCATTTAAACCTGGTTATTTATGTTAATCTAACGTTTTGTTAATGCTTCAGCCCCCACATGAAGTTCTACATGCGGACGTGGTAGAATCCACCACTACTAGTTCTCCTCTACTGTTTTTCATGTTCTTCCTCGAATCATTTCAAAACACTACCGCACCTGTAAACCTGTACAGGTCAAAGGACCCAGTAATGGTCTTTTTGGGTTTTCATCTCAACACGGCGACGCTTAAGCTGTCCTTGAAAACATGCGGTTGCGGTTCGTGTTGCAGTTCTGGATTCATTTGGTCGTACAGACACACAAAAATGTGACGTTTACAGTACTCTGCCACAGACCTGTTGATAAATTATTTGCTGAAATAAAAGCTAAAATGATTCTAATGTCGTTTCGTGAAGCGTCTTCAGTTGCTGCTGTTGTTCCGGCATGGGTGAAGTACTAGGGATGTCCCGGTCGAGTGTTTTTTGCCCTCTGACCCAAGTTTCCTAATGCTGATTGTTGGCCGAGGCCTATCCGTTTCGATCTTCGAGTTAGTATAAATAATACCGCTCCACAGCTTGAGTAAGACATGCACCAGTAAAAACACTGTGGCTTTATTTAACTGTTTCTGGAATCTGACTTTTTAAAGTGACTTTATAGTGTTTAATATCTCACAGTCCAGCAGTCTGACTGACCTACCTGACCATTTAGCTACCAGCTTCTTTAAAACACTGCAGTTAAATCACTTGGTGTGTGTATATATGTGTGTGCCACCACTCTTTCAGTCTTGCATAGGACTAAATGATAAACACAGTGTGTACTATGTGTGTGTGTGTGTGTGTGTGTGTATGTATGTGTGTGTGTGTATATATATATATATATACACACACACACATACATACACACACACGCACACACATAGTACACACTGTGTTTATCATTTAGTCCTATGCAAGACTGAAAGAGGGGTGGCTAGATTTTCTAGTGTGTGCATTAAACGCCGAAGTGTTTTACGTAAAAATGTGGTTTAACTCGTCCTGTTCTGACAAATTAACCAACAAACCCTGTACCTTTTACCTGCTGTTGTGTTCCAGTGCATAGTAGGTCTGGTCCAGGCATTTTTAATGGTTGTTACGGCCTGGTTCATCACAATCTTTGGTTTTGTTGTAGCGGTGCGCTCTGGCGCCCTCTAGGTGCAATTTACGAACAACATTCCCAGCTGCCGCAGAGAGTGATTCGAAAAGTACCCTACACATTGTTTGAGCACTCGTGTGTGTTAATGGGTAAAAGGCAGAGGCCAAATTCCATCTGTGTCCAACGCTAATAACGAATATGGTTGTCTTGTCTTGTTGCTTATAACAAGGCTCTGAGCTGAGCCAAGCTAAGCTGAAGTAAGCTAGCTAGCCAGAGTATTCCCCGAACTTTCCGTTCGACCTTGCCGGCTGCCTCTCTTTTTCAAAAAGTACACTAATCGTTAAATGAAACACTGAGAAGTGTGGTGACGTCATTAGTTAGCAGCCAAAACAAAGGTGCCTTAAATAGTGCTGCAGTTGTTGTGTAAATGTCATTTAAGGTGGAATGGAAAGTTTCCGTAAGAGGCCAACTTCAGCCCTGTTTTGGCTGCTACCTTAATGTCACAAATGGACGTGAAGGTCTAGGGTACCTTGTCTGTTACTGCTTGCTGGGGGACGCCAGAGTGTGCTCTGCTACAGCAAAATCGAGGATCGGGAGTGGATCGTGCTGTAAAAGGCCATAGCTGATCCGTTGAAAATGCCTGGATCCCGAGTCCTGAGGACTAGAGTGGGACATCCCTAATAAGCACTATATTAGGATCTTGGTACTATATGAGTACTGGGCAGGGTCCTCCTCCTCTTGCTCTCAAAGCAGCCTCCGTGCTCCATGCATGAATTCCACGAGATGTTGGAAACATCCCTTTAAGTGTCTGGTTCATGTTGATGGTTCATCTTGGAGGTTTTCCAGGAACCCTTTCATGCTGTGACTCCACCACGTCCAATAAGCTGTGCAACTGAATCTGGTGACCTGGAAGAACCTCTGAAGAACCCGGAAGTCACCCACATGTTTGGACCACTATTGCTTTGAGACATGGTGCCTCATCATGCAGAAAGTAGCCAGTAGAAGATGGATCAGTTAACAACCACAATGCTCAAACAGTCTGAGGCCTTAAAACTATGGTTATTGGCATTACCAGGCCTGGCACCCACACCACCACCACCACCTCCTCCACCATCCGTCACTGTTGGACAGCCTGTGCTGAGCCACTACAGCCCCAGCTGCTGCTGTTCTAGCCCATTCACCTCAGGGTTGGATGCTTCTTTCCACCACAACTGATCTGTAGCCTTTCTGTGAGCTCCAACCAGTCTAGCCAGTCTGGACACCAGTGTGTCAGCCCTCATGACCCCCCCACCCCCCAAATAGATAATTGCAGGGACGAGTAGATCCTAATCATAATAGCATACAAGGTTTTCTACACACACGCCTGCTGCCTGTGGATTCTGGGTTAGGAGGCAATGCTGTAGTGTAAAAACTCCACCACTTGGTGGTGCTATTGGCACGGGAATGAAGCAGCGGTGGCAGGAAAACCTGAGACCTGAGTGGGACGATGGCATAGCAAATGCTGTTCTGCCAGGTTCTGCCTGTAAACAGCTGACCCTCTGTCTGTCTGTCTGCCTGTTTTTCTTTCTGTCAAGCTTAATTTCAGCTCAGTTTTATCCGGAACAGCAGAACCGAACCGAACTGCAGCTCTAACATTGGGTTTATTGGTGAGTGCAATCAGAAAATGAGGAATGGAGGCAGCACTTCTACTTCTCCTGCCGCTCAGACTGGACCTCACACCGTTTTACCTGGATAAGAGATGAGGAGAAGATTGTATACATGTAAAAGGGAATACGGAGAGTTTGACCTTGACCTCTGTGGCCCTGTGTTTAATGGCTGCCTTATATGTATATAGCCAAAGCAATAATTCCACAGCCCCAACCCGTGATGAAATGGTCATGTCCATGGCCACTCTAGACTTATGTGTGATGCAGATATGAACATGCACCATTTTTGAAGGCCGTAGGCAAGACAGTACACTCCTAAAGATAAAGGTGGTTTTTATTAATGGTTGGACGATGCCACCGAAAAAGATGCCATAAAAAGATTTCTGTTTGTAAATGAGATGTGTGTGTGTGTGTGTGTGTGAGAGAGAGAGAGAGAGTGTAAAGAGCCTTTTAAAGATCTAAAAAAAAAAAAAAAAAAAAAAAAAAGCTTTCCCAGCCAAAGTTGAATGTCAATTTTTGAATTTTGTGTCAGAAAGACGATGAATTCTTAGCGTCAAGCAGATGTTGAATTTTAGGCCGTTTTTATAGCTGGTTAGCTCTGGACTGAATCAGTGAACATATCTTGTTAACCTGAGAAATGTTTTCATCTTGGTTTGGAAAGTTCTGGATTAGTGCTGCAGAATTCTGTGCACTTTAACGTGCAGCGACGGCCGAGAAGGCCTCTGTTCATGCTGCAGTAACGTTAACTCTCTGGGAAGTATACCAGATTAACACCTGGCCGTGGGAGCCGTTTAGCTCACTCCTGTGGAGTACACCTGACAGTTGGGTCGGATCGAGGTCAGATCACGTTCTCACCACAAACAACTCGGGCCGAGACCACCTGTTCTTAAGGGTCTCGGTGTGGTTGTTTTGAACCAGGGTCTGGTTAAACTGGACTAAATCGTTCAGGTGTGAAAACATACTTTACTGAAAGTGAAGATCAGGTTGACAGGTTGTCAAAACCCAGTGTTTGATAGATGTTAAATTTTGGTTGGAAATCAAAGTCTCATATCTGTCAAAAAATAACATTAGTTTGACATTAAGCTCTAACATCGGGCAGACGTGTAATTTTGGCTGGAAAGGCTGGAAATTACAGGTCAAATAGGTCAAAAACCAACACTGGGTTAACATCAAGCTCTAACATCAGGCAGATGTTTAATTTTGGCTGGAAATCACAGGTCAAATAGGTCAAAAACCAACACTGGGTTGACATCAAGCTCTAACATCAGGCAGATGTTTAATTTTGGCTGGAAAGGCTGGAAATTACAGGTCAAATAGATCAAAAACCAACACTGGGTTGACGTCAAGCTCTGACATCAGGCAGATGTTTAATTTTGGCTGGAAAGGCTGGAAATTACAGGTCAAATAGGTCAAAAACCAACACTGGGTTGACGTCAAGCTCTGACATCAGGCAGATGTTTAATTTTGGCTGGACATCTTAGGTCAAATAGGTCAAAAACCAACACTGGGTTGACGTCAAGCTCTGACATCAGGCAGATGTTTAATTTTGGCTGGACATCTTAGGTCAAATAGGTCAAAAACCAACACTGGGTTGACGTCAAGCTCTGACATCAGGCAGATGTTTAATTTTGGCTGGAAATCAAAGGGCAAAAACCAACACTGGGTTGATGTCAAGCTCCAACATTAGACAGATGTTTGTTTAAGTAATTTGGATTACTTAAAACCAACAACATGCTGAAAACATTAGAATTGCACGTTGTGTGGACGTTGACGGTATGTACCTTTAGTAGACGTTGGATTTCGGTCACCACATTATACCAACAAAATATTAGTATTTTACGTTAAGTTTGCCCTAATCTGACATCGCCATGTAACATTTAGAAGACGTTGGATTTTGGTTACCGCCAACCTCAACTGTCGTCACTATTCTACGTCAGATTGACGTTGGCATTAGAAGTTGTCCTGACACTGAAGTGATTTTGGTCTCCCAACGTCACGACCTACATTCAACAACCTCTACTGACGCTGGTGGTCAGCTGGGTTCTGGCAGCGACAGGTAGATCCTGATTCTCACGTCCTGATAAAGGTCCAAAGGGTCATGGCCGGCCCATCCGACATGCATGAGAAAGGTAAAGCCTTTTAGAAGACCGTGAAAACGACATTGGTAAAAATAATGGGGAGTAAAGGCTGCTGTCTCATACATGTCTATCTGACAGCGTGAAAACCCTGCACATGCAGCCTATCAGGCAGTAATTATTCATACGCTCAGCTCAGCTACTCTGGTGTAATGACGGTGAGCGATTTGCTATGCTGCTTAATGTTTTTTTGAACAGACAAATCCTACCCTCCGCACCTCCCATTTTTGAGGAAAATGGAGCAAGAGAGTCCACTAAATGAGTAATCAAATTTGCATGGCCCGATGGAAGGGGCTGCTCTAAAAAGGGAATCTGTAACATCCAGCTCGGCCTCGGCCGCTACCGCCGCCGCCGCTGCGAGTATTTTCGGCAAAAGCCGTCTCTAATGTGATGCTTCGTTACAAGCCCGGCGCTCTCTCTCTACAGTCTGATGAGGGCTCAGTGTGCACCAAGGCGCCTGAATACCAAGAGAGGCACGGTCCCAAGAGAGGCCCGGTTTTCACGCTAGCCAAAAAAAGCTACTTATCCAACTGTCTTGAGGCCCCTCAGTTGAACTACACTATATGTCCAAATGTTTGTGGACACTCTTTGTAATGAATGCATTCAGCTACTTTAAGTTACATCCATTGTTGACACACACACACACACACACACACACACACAGCTTGAACAGATAAACATGAACCTATTGGCACAGTGCCTCCTAATGCCAGGTGTGGGGTAGAGGGGCATAAAGCCCCCCAGCATTGAGCTGTGGAGCAGTGGAAGAACTGTGTTCTCTGGAATGATGGATGGTGGTGTTTCCAGTAATTCTGGAGCATTTTTATTGGACACTCTTAGATATAAAGGTGCTACAATAGGGTAGCTCTTTGAGCAATGCCATTGAAGAACCATTTTTGCAGAAGGGATGTGAGCATAAGAAGCTGTAATTAGGTGAAGAGCCCTGAAGCACCATTATTTTTTATTTAATTCACCCATCAACTCCCTATTCATACCCTACAAACCTTCTGGAGGTTCTAGAGGAAGCAAAAGGACGGGAATTTGAGGCGATTTTGTAAATATCCTGTGTGGTTACCACATAAAAATAGGCTAAGACAACTGAGCTCCAGCGCCCCATTCCGCTGTGCCACCATTAAGCCCGCCATTAAATCCCTCTTGATTCGAGTCGTGGTGGAGAAACAACAAACAGGGACGTTATGCAGCCTGACTCAGCTGGGCTGGCACCGGACCAGGCGTGGTTTTTATTCCCAAATCCGTCCCAGTCATCCGTCAGGCTCCCCCTGCGGCACGGTACAGAGACCCGCCCAGCCAAACACTCAAAGCAGCGCCGCATTGTCTTGCAACATCATGGGCTTAGTACCACCTTCGCCTGCTCCTGTTTCCCTCCGTGTGTCTGCATTTGATGAAAAATGCAAGCTTTTGCAGAGCACCGCCACTCACCCCAACCAACCCCCCTCCCCCTTGGCCCTCCTCTTCCTCAGCTATAGAGCCTAAATTATGGATACAGCCTTCAGAGGCACTCTTTGAGCACAAAGCCGTGCACGGGCCTGGTGTTCCTGGGGCTCTTTT
Source organism: Salminus brasiliensis (assembly GCF_030463535.1). Classification (NCBI taxonomy): domain Eukaryota; kingdom Metazoa; phylum Chordata; class Actinopteri; order Characiformes; family Bryconidae; genus Salminus; species Salminus brasiliensis. Next base: position 4,617,612 of record NC_132889.1, on the reverse strand, counting down.
TTGTAGTTTTAATGCTTTTCTGCCACATCGCTCCTCTCCTAAGGAGACTGGCGCATCAGAAACACCTGAGGATAGACTGTAATGTCAGACGAGGCTTTCACAACAGTCTGGTGTCTCGGGCTTCTTCAGGTTCTGACCACCAAGTGACCACCAGGGAGTGTCTAAACCCACACTCAGGTGATGGAGCTGTTACTTCAATTAAATAATCACTTAAAGGAGCCCAGAATGGAAAACTGTATGTTCCCTGGCAGAGCTGAATAAGGAGAGTTCGGAATATGGACGTCTCAAACTGTTGTTTTTTGAGCTGGAAAACGGGCCGATTACAAAACCATAAAACTGTGACATCACAGTCTTGACTCGTTTTAATTTACACCCCCCAAAGAAACGCAGAAAGCCCTACTCAAAGCTGGTGGAACAGTAAAACATGACTGCACCTTCAGGAGATTATGGTGTAGCTGGTCCTGGAGAGAAGCTCATCACCTCCAGACTCTAGTTTATGCAGGTTTATGGGAATACGGGTTGCTACGGGAACCAGGCCTTAAGGCCACGGCTTTCTTTGTGCCAGTATCCGCAGAAGTGGAGCTCAAACTCGGCACACAACGAAGAAACAGCAGGGGGGGCAGGAAGGGATCCGCAGTAGGCTAAAAGCTAACGCTAGCTGATGCTAGCTTTTACCATCGCTTCTCTCCATTGGCCGTTTCTCTCGAAAAACTAACTGGAGCTAAACTCACCTCAGAAGGAAAAGGCACTGGTAAGAATTGAGAAAGCCAAAATTTGGGGAAGTGAGTGGAGGCAAGGCTAAAAGCTAACCAGCTACAATCTCTTTAGCTTGCTTACAGCTCACCATGCTGAGAGGACACAGAGAGAGAACAGCAGAACCTTCCGGTAAGACTGGAAGACGTGTTCAGAGCAAAGTGCTGGGTACCCAGCTCTGATTCATCGGCTAGCTGGCGCCCATGCCAGCCAGCATCACATTGGTGACAAGGTGATGTGGGGAGAGAGCCCAGCTAGCAGAGAACGTTATGAGAACATTTAGCAGAGGTTCCTAAAAGGTTATCCTGTAACAGGCCAGACATAATGTCCCAGGAATGTTATGAAAATGTGCTGTAATAAAGGTTTCCATCACATTATTAAAACATTTCCAGTTAGACAAAAACTAAATTTAAAAAATGACCTAAAAATGTGAGATATGAGAATAAACATTTAAACATTAAAAAACATTCTAGCAACGTCCAGAAAACATGTCGAATAAACGTTCTGAAAAAACAAAATCGTAACATTCAGAACGTTCAATCGACCAAAGATTTCGTGCTGGGAGAGTCTATTGTGCTCTCTCCGGCTCCTGCAGCTGATGGCAGGCAGCATGACCCGGGATTCAAACCAGCAACCCTCCGGTCATAGCGGCAGCACCGTAGTTCGCTGTACCACTTGAGCCAGTTCTACTCCTTATTTTAACTAGGCCTTGACCTCTTCTCACTTTGTGAGAAGGCCACACCACCATAGTCTTCCTCCTCCTATAACAATAATATAGGCCCTATTTTAGTGTCCTTTTTAGGATGAGCCGTCAACCGTGCACAGGAAGGGTTCACCCTGCTCGACTCGAAATGCACAAAAGCCATGTATTAAGTCTCATGGGTGTGTTTTTGGGCGTAATGTGCAGTAATCAATCAAACCAATCAGCGTGTCGCTCGCCGTTCCCTTTAAGAGCCAGGTGCGGTCAGACTGACCTTGGCGGGTTGCTATTTCAGTGGTGTAAAGCGTGGGGGGGTGTACGAGCGTTAGGCTGCACGTGCATGTGCTGACAATTCACTGCCGAGATAACAACGAACATCTGACTGTTGACGAACGTCTGTCTAGGCTGTTTTCAGTCAGTGGAGCTCCTCCTGTGTTTTTCCGTTGCCAAGATACAGATACAGCAATACACCAGAAACTGACCTGAACACCCCTCATTTCGAGACCACCACTACCTGAGATATTCACAAGCAGCGCTGCTGTTGGAACGACGCAGGAGGAAGCCGTGGAAATAGACTGTTGGAGGGGTGGAAGAGAGGGTGTAGGGCGCAGGGTGTAATACAGGGCCCTATGAGTCCTTCTGAAATTTCTCCCTTTTCTTTCATCACTCCAGAAATCCAGAAGCCTTAAGCTGCTGTCCTCCAACGCCATGAGTTTACTTCCCGGCTGGATTTCTATCCTTTCTGTCTGGTATTTTCTTATTTCAGTTGCTCGTGACTGCATTTCTGATTCCATCTCTTCCTCCCCTGAAGCAAATCTTCACTTATTTCTTCTTCGAAATGATTTTTTCCCCTTCTATCCCAAAGGCCATTCTCTCTACTTACAGAGAACAGTTTTAGATTCTCACCTCTACTCACAAGGAGATATTTAGCCCCATCAATATTAATCCCCAGACGAACTCTAATAAAGAGTTTTATTGATAGTAATCTCTAGACCCGAGTCAACAAATGGTTTGATCAATATTAGGCTGTACAGCCTATGTAGACAAATACTTGCCTCCAAAAAATACTAATGCAATGCTGTGTTTTAGGCCAAGCCCTGTGTGGGAATGTGAAAGAGCCTATATAATGGAAATCAGAATTGACCTTTTTTAAAATATATATTTTTTAAGTTTGAACAACCGTCTGGAGCAAGCTCCTCTGCAGATATCCGCGTGATGGCCGGACAGGACAGCGAGATGCAGGTCATAGGGAAGCCAATGAAGGTAAGCAGGTGCTATGCGAAAAGCGTAATAGCCCCCCAGACCCTTTAGATACACGTACCTAGATGCCACGTTGTCTGTTGTTCTCTATTTTAAGCAATAAGGGCCCTATTTTAGTGATCTTTAGCAACCGTGCACCGAGCAGCTTGATTTAGGGCGTGTCGGTGTGTCTTTGCTATGGTAACGACGGGAAAGGTTCGCCTTGCGCGGCTCAAAACTTGCAAAAGACATGTATTATTACTTAACGAATCATGGGTGTGTATTATTTTGGGCGTAACGTGCAATATAAACCAATCAGCGTGTCGCTCTCCGTTCCCTTTAAGAGCCAGGTGCGGTCAGACTGACCTTGGGGGGTTGCTATTTCAGTGGTGTAAAGCATGGGGGGGTGTACGAGCGCCAAGCTGCATGTGCCTGTGTTGACAATTCACTGCCAAGATAGCAACGAACATCTGTTTTCAGTCAGTGGAGCTCCTCATGTGTTTTCTGGTGCCGAGATACAGATACAGCAATACACCAGAAACTGACCTGAACACCCCCCATTTCGAGACCACCGCGCCCATCAGCGTAGATATATTCACAAGCAGTGCTGCTGTTTGAACGACGCAGGAGGAAGCCGTGAAAATAGACTGTTCGAGAGGTGGACGATAGCAACGAGCATCACAATGTGTCTTATGCAGGGTGAAGATAGGGCCCTGTCTTGTTACAATCTTAAAAGCTGTGACTACAGCGGTGATGTAAACCAGCCAGTAAAGGAAAATCAGCTTGTGTCATCCGAAGGTAAAATAACAGGGTGGTAAATAGTCTTGTCAAACTGCATCTGCAGATTTTTCACCCAACCAAAGTCCCAGACTTGCTGTTTTTACATCAATCAAGAACCTAAATACTGAACAAATGCATTATGTGGAATCTTTAAAGGCACAGTACTAGTTTTTGGCACGTAAGGAATATTTAATATGGCCGTCTGAACATCCACCGAGATAATAACGGGCCTAACAACAAGAAAAACTAGCCATTAATGGAAACTGGGTCAGCTTGGTCGGCTCAAAAACACTGCAGAACTTTCTCACCTCATCCCACTCCTGCTGCGACGGCCTGCTGGCAGGGCTGGCATGCTGCGCAGCGGCCAGCTCCTGACCCTCGCAAACGCTTCCACCACTAATGGAAATCTCCTGCACCTCTGCTGTGCCCTGTCTAATGGAAATCATTTAGTGAAAGCATGTCGGAGCTCATGCGAGCGGAAGTTTGCCGTAGAATGCGCCTGAATTATTGATCCGGCAGGTTGTAGCGCTAATTTAAGTTTGTGAAAAATTCAACAATTACATTTTCCTCATCAGAAGACGACCTGAGAGGAGCAAGAAACAATAGCAGCGCATTAAGGAAGGACATCAGCGCTTGGACAGGGTACGTGAGACAGATTCCAAAGAATATGGGAATAAAAAGTGATGAACGGGGACGTTTCCACAGGCTGGGCACTCTGAAAACATGTAGAGACATCAGTGAAAAGTGTGCTTGCATGGATATTTGTCTTGCTGTGCTTCCTTCTCCATGCCAGAAAGTCTGCATATTCTCCACAAGCTGGCTTGTCCGAATGAAAAATTCATGGCTGTTGCTTACAGGAGGTCACAATTTGCTCCAAACCCCACATTTCAGTCATTTTTGTACAATATGTGGAAATACATTATTTCTAAAGCCACATTGTTTGCTACAGTGTATGAAGATACTTAGCAAACTACATGGAGATGCACCTACAAGGAGATTAGTTAGTCCTCCCGAATGCATTCTTCATGTTGCTTTTATGCCTTAACTGGTAACTTTACAAAAGACCCAAAAAATCATGCCAAGTAATAGCGAACCATTTCTTTTAGTCCATTCATTCTTCTTCTTATTCATTCCGGTGAGGGTGGATCCTGGTGAGGGTGGATCCTGGTGAGGGTAGATCCTGGTGAGGGAAGATTCTGGTGAGGGTGGATCCTGGTGAGGGAAGATCATGGTGAAGGAAGATCATGGTGAGGGTGGATCCCGGTGAGTATAGCCAAGACTGAAGAACACGAGGAAGAACCACTAAGAAGAAACTAAGACGTCAAGAGAAAAACTAAGACCATCATGATGACATACTGAAGGGAACTAAGACTAAAAAAAAGCTCTTTAAAAACATGAGGAAGAAACACTGCCATGAACCAAGACTTTAGGGGAAAAACTAAGACCAGAATGATGATCTACTGAAGGGCAACTAAGACTCAGACTAGATACAAGAGACACTGATTAGAACCAAGACTGGAAAGGGAAAACTAGGACTGCAATGATGATGAATACTAAGAAACCATGTCTGAGAACTCTAAGAACATGAGGACGAAAAACGAGAGGAACCAAGAACCAAGAGTAGAAAAACGAAGGCCATGATGACCTCATACCTCTGGGAAGTAAGACTCCAAAGGAAAAACTCTCTAAAAACATGAGGAAGAAACCCTGTCAAGAACCTTTAGGCTTTAGGGGACTTTAGGGGCTGTCCAGGGGAAAACCTAAGACCTACTGAAGGGAACTAAGACTCTTTAAGAACATAAGAAAGAGACACTGATAGGAACTAAGACTGGAAAGGGAAAATACTAAGAGGAATCCAGAACCATGAGTGGAAAAACGAAGACCATGATGACCTCATACCTCTGGGAAGTAAGACTCCAAAGAAAAAACTCTCTAAAAACAAGAGAAAGGAACCCTGACAAGAACCTTTAGGCTTTAAGGGACTTTAGGGGAAGATCACGATGATGACCTACTGAAGAGAACTAAGACTCAAAAAGAAAATCTCTGAAAGATCATGAGATACAAACACTGAGATGAACCAATGACGACATACCTTGGGGAACAAAGTCTCGAAAGGAAAACTCTCTAAAAACATGAGGAAGAAACACTGACAAGAACCCTTAGGCTTTATGAGACTTTGGGGGACTTCAATGGGAACAACTAAGCCCATGATGATGTCACACTGTACATTGGGGAACTAAGATTCCAGAGGAAAAACTCTGATACACAAAAACTCCAAAAACATGAGGAAGAAACTCTGATAGGAACCAAGACTCAAACTGAAAAACTAAGACCACGATGACACCTTCTGAGGGGAACACTCGTCCCGCACCCAAGGCCGATTCTGGGAATCCATGGATCGAACCATGGATCGATTGCGCAATCGTTTCTGTGCACATTTTTGCAAAACAATAGGACCAAGGTTCATCCATTTAGCGCTTTCCATTATTTAGCTTGGATCCTAACTCTTGAGTGGGCTGAAGAACAGCGCTTTTCTGCAGTCATGGCATCTCACCATGCAGGAACACCTGCCAACAAAGAGCTGTTCTCGTAGGAGAGCAGCACCAGAGCCCCCTTGAAGATAACCACAGACCACCAGGACTGCTCCCAGACTCAAAAACAGCTTTTCCACTTAACCTTAACATACCGAACCTTTCCTGGGCCTGGAAAAAAGCTCTAGGGTAAAGACTCAAAAGGAAAAACCCTGAGAGGAACCAACAAGGAACCCACTGTTCATCTGTGGCCAGTTTCTGATCACAGGACCAAATGTTATTTGGGTGGTGGACCACTCTCAGCACAGCACTGCCACCAGTGTCCTGGTGGGTGAGTGGTGCTGTCACTGCGCTTTTGCTGGGCTTTTTTTTGTCGCAAGTCAGTGTCACTGCTACTGCACTGAGTGAGCCCACCACCCAGAGATATCCAGCCAGGAGCAGCTCTGCAGGGCTAGAGGGTGGCTAACACAAATTTTGCATGAGCAGTCACAGTCCACAACATCTGAGCAAGGTCGAGCCACATGGTATGGTGGAAGCACGATAAAGTGGCGGCTGAAGGTAACGACTTGCTCTGCATTCGCATCACATTTGGCACCGCAGCCCACAGCCTCGTTCCCTGTTGAGCCGAAGATAACAGCTTGTAAAGTTCGTCTTTTCTTTCTCTCTTTTTTTATATTGAGGGATTAGAGGCCGTCCACCGCTCGACTTCAAATGCCCGGCTTGGCATTAGGCTGGCTGGTCCCCAAGGGGGCCGGCTAAAGATAACGACACAACGTCCTAATTGGACGGGGTGGCAGATTTGCTCTCATTTAAAATGAATGATAATGTCAAAAGCGAGTCCACCTCGCGGGACGGAGGCGAGAGGCAGCCGACGGAGTCCGGCCTGGGCGAACCCTCAATAATGCATGCGTCCATTAGTCAGCAGAAATCACCCAGGCGAGGCCGGATCTCTTGCGTTTCAGGGAGAACGAAGTAAATAGCAATTATTTGTGGAGGTAATTAATGGGCTAAGGATAGGGGAGTGGGGGGAGGGTCATCACTCTATCCTAGCAGTGTATCCTGCTGACCTGGTCCTAAGTCCTCGCTGGATTAGTAGCCCCAGCTGCTCGAGCTGTACTCGGTTAATGAGTGCTTGCACTCCCTTGTAATTTCCCTGCTAATTTAACGCACTTTGTTGGTCTGGGCTCAGGAAGTATGCTTACGTCTTACTGGGAGACGAAAAAGTCTAATCCCTGTTTTGCAATGGGAAGAAACTGAGCAGTTCATTCCCCCCCGGGTCCTTCTTGCACAGTGTCTGCAGTTTTTAGCTCTTTTATCTCCAGGCTCTTAGAAAAAGTTGCCCTGATAGTTTGCATAACTTTATGGAGCAATCAGCAAACCTGCCAACCTGTCGACTGGACCGAACTGCTGATTCTAATTCGACTGGTTCTGCACGTTACTAGCCCTGCTAGTAGCCCAGCTCGTAGCCAGTTCACAGTGGGTAAAATATGGCATCTGTATAAATGGATCTGAATACATAACCTAGCAGAAACACTGCCCCACAAGGAGGCCGCATCAGAACGCATGGTACAGAAGTATTCCTTCACATGCTCTGTGCAATTACACAATCTCACCAGAGGGGTCCCCAAATCCCCAAATGGGGAATGTCTCCTTCATTTAAAACTGGTGTACGGAAGGTATGCACATGGCGTCACAGGTGGCGGGAAGTACTCGAAAGACAGAGTGAGTGGCCGAGTTAGCGTTCAGCGTGAATGCCGCTAATACAAAAATAGAAAAGAGCTGTCGTGTGGTCGACTGTACAAACAGATCCAGCAGAAATGATGAGCTTCCTTTTTTTATAGAGGAGCAAACAAACAACTGGAATCCAGGAACGTCCGAAACGTGTGGGAGTTCCCTGAGTGGTAAAGTCACGCTCTGAAAACATGTGGGGAAAAAAACAAGCCTGTAGTTGCAAATTTAGCGACATGCTAAGTTCAAGTAAAAGGGGAAAGCAAGCAAACCTGGATGAGCCAGTTTTCTCAATGAGGCTGAAATCAGTGGAAAACACTCCTCTAAGATCATTCACTCGACTCTGTGGATGCTGGACGTTCCTGGCTACACATCGCTGTCCATGGATCGTTGATTCTTTGGTCATTTGGTGGGATCGCTGTCGAGTCCAGCTGCCTTTAACTTGAGTAGATAGTCACTGGTTTTCACACGACGTCCATGCATACCCTCTATTATATCACATGATATCCTGTTGCTGTTTTCTAAACACAACAAGCCACTTGAGGGTGTGCATTACGACAGCTTTACCGCTGTGAAAGGAGCTTCATGGCCTCTCATGACTTTTTGCTTTAGCTAAATAATCAGCTAAAATCCCCCCCCCACCAACACGTCGGCTGATTCTGAGAGGCCTCCTTGGCCAGGGGGCTCGAGCTCAGGTCTGTGACCTAGTTGAAAAAGCGTGGCACATGCAGAGCGTGCTCAGAGAAGACGGCGGCCAGATTTATTACTCTTGAGCACTGTCACTTCCGATAAGCCAAAACGAGAGGCCACTTTCAGGCCTCATTCTCACTCCAGCAGACGAAGACGGGGACAGCTCCAGCGCTGTCCGGCCTCACAGCACCGAATTCACACGAAACCTCGTTCACTCGAGCCCATAACTCTACTCTGTGTCACACCAGGTCACTCATCCCCCTTGTGCTGAGTAAGAACTCTGCAATTACCCCTGCCTTGTAGCTCCACCTCACCGGTTTACAGTTTACAGAGACTGTAGCCCCTCTCAGAGACTGATATCGCATCCTGCAAAAATATGGACAAAAGTATTGGGACAGTTTAATCCTGCTTTTGTTGGAATAACTCTCTACCGTCTCTACTGTCCAGGGAAGAAGGCTTTCTATTAGATTATGGAGCACTGCTGTGAGCACCATCATTCCAGAGAACACAGCCCCAGCTAACACTATCCGTATGGGCCCTGCAAAGTTTTGTCCTGGGGTATCACATTGACCCCACATATGGATGCCCACAGGGGTCAGCAATGGGAACGGGGCCTGGATGGGTCCCATGTGAGATTAAGGTGGGTTGTAATGATGGGGCCCATTTTGGGAGGCCCGACTGGTCTAGAAACCTATCAACACAAAGCCAACCTAGCCCACGTTCCACTGCTCCACAGCTCCATGCTGGGGGGGCTTTCCACCCCTCTAGCCCAGGCCTGGCATTGGGCAGCATGGTGCCGATAGGTTCATGTTGAGCTGTTCCTGCATGTTGAGAGTCCTGTTCTAGTGCCAGTACTTTTCTTTACAGGGACTAGGTGCATCATTCATCAAAGGGGGTGTCCACAAACATGTGGACATGTGCTTTTTTCTTGCGTCCGATCCCCCCACTGTACTGTACGACGCCTCAGTGTTTACAGCGCGCATTCAGGAGAAGTTGAGTCGTGACCTGAATAAAGTATTAATGAGGAAAATCGGTCAAGTGCTTATCCTACCGGGACACATTTTCAGACTCAGCACAGACGCCTTGGGGGAGCAACTCGAGAATACGAGATTTTATCAGAACTGCATTGGAGCTCTTTCATCTCTGACATTCCACCATGCCGGCTGAACACGTCTACATGAAGCCAGGATAATGCAGGACACTCCGAGCGCTCTGATCTGCTTAATGGCTGCCATCAATGTTCGTCATCACAGGACACTGCCGCCGTTCTTTGAGTGATTAGCTCTACCTATTAGATTAAACCGCCACCCCCCCACCACACCCCACCCCTTCCTTCTCCTCCACCTAGGCTTTCTTTTCTTTTTTCCCCCTGAGATTAGGTGGCGTAAACTTCACACAGCCGAAAATAATTACCTCTACAGCACACAACATTAGCCTGGAGGTTTGGGTGTGTGTGTGTGTGTGTGTGTGTTTATGTGTGTGTGTGTGCGTCAGCCATCTTGTTTGTCCAATTTAACAGAAACATAGCTAATATGATTAGAGCAATAAGCTCGGGATTAACTGTACATCAGGCAGTGTGGTGTATTAAATGAAGTGGTACATTAATGAGCTAATCTGTATCGGTTCTAGCACTTGTATGCCGGAACACTGAGGACTAGATAAAGCGTGGTATAGCAGTAAGTAAGTGGACACTCACTTAATACGAGTAGTTCCATCGAGCCTTGGATGCCACAAGACCTCTGGCGGTATCTGACGTTAGCTGCAGATCCTTTAAGTCCTGTAAGTTGTGAGATGGGACCTCCATGAGCATCACTGAGCCTTAGGTGCCCATGACCCTGTCACCAGTTCACCGGTTGTCCCTTCCAGTCCCTTAGGCCTTCGCTTTCAGGAACCGACTGTGCAATTGCTGGCTAATACACTGTATGGACAAAAGTATTGGGACACCTCCTCATTCAGCAACAAGAGCTGAAGTTATTGAGGTCAGGATGTCGGATGATCATCACTCCACCTCATTCCCAACTCCCTAGCTCATCCCACAGGTATTGGATGGAGCTCCAACATTCCAGAGAACACAGTTCCACAACCCAATGCCACATCTGGCATTAGGGATGTTTATTATTGGCTCCAGGGAGTCCTATTCCATTGGTAGAGAGGGTTAACTGTGCCAAGCCCAGGTATCAGGTGGCTAAGTGGTTGCTATGGTATAGGTATGTGGTCCAAAAGCTCATCCAATACGTTTGGCCGTGTCCACAAACATTTGGCTAAAGCGTGGGGTGCCAAAACTTTAACCTTAACAATAAAAAGGATGCCGCATGCCAGGGCTGCTCTCGTCTGCTGTGTGAGAGAGTGACATCATTGGTGTGACCTTTTCTGACCTTGTGCCATTCATTCCCATGGGTAAACATGCATGCTAATTGTATGGAAAAAGGACTGATTGGATTGGTTCCAAAAGCATAAACCATAAAACTACGCTCTGATTTCTATGAGTCTGCCAAAGTCATTGTCCGTAGATCGAAAAATATGACCTGTAGAGGTGTTAGAACTTTTTTAGAAAGTTTACAGACACATTTCAGTGCATTTCTATGGGAGTATTTTGGCCACAGTCATTTTCTTTGGAAGCTTTGCAATGCGCAACCATAGTGAATGAAAAATGGGCTGTTTTTGCAACTGGGCTCTGGACCTGGGAGTGAATACAAACCACAAAACACACGTGGAGAAGTGTGTGTGGTGCTTGAGAGGCTGAAATGTTAGCTGCAAGCCTGTTGTTAGCAGACGGACTACATGTGTGTGTATTCTCCTCTGACAGGCTGTCGGATCACATCTCTGCGGTACCATCACCGTGGCACACCCGGTGCCCAAAGGCTCAGAGTGCGGATCGTGTGCTTTTCAGCAGGGCTTTTGTCCAGAGCTGGTGGGTCGCGAGCATTTCACTGGCTCTTTGGAGCGATCCCAACGAGAGCGACCCGAGAACAGCGCGAAGACTAAAACGTCACAGCTAAAACGTCCATAAATGTTTTATCAGATACAAATTCCTTCCTTCTGTATGTGAAGCTTGCTTTGCTAAGAAATGGTGGAGCAGTGGAAGAGCTGTGCTCTCTGGAATGATGGTGGTGCTCCATCCAGTTCTTATGGGATGAGTTGAGAAGTTAAGGATGAGGTGGGTTGGTGATCATCCAGCATCCTGACCTCACTGCCACGCTCATCGCTGACTGCAATCAAATCCTCACTGCAATGCTCCTCCAGAATCTAGTAGAAAGCCTTCTTCCCTGGATAGTAGAGGCAGTCACTTCAACACAAGCCGGATAAACTCTTATAATACCTTTGATATCGGAAAAAAGAATGAACGAGCAGGCGTCCCAATACTTTTGTCCACATAACCAGGTGGAATATAAGTGGTTGTTTACTATGCAATGTACTGGGGTTAGGTCTAGAGACCCTAAATCATGCAATCTGGTGGAAAGTGTTCTTCCATCCCATCTGGACCACAAGCTAGCATGAGTGATGGAGCGGTGAATTGGTCAGCCGCCGCAGCATCTGCGTCCAGTCGGGCGGGCTGGCAAGCAGGCGCGGGTGAGTGACGCTGATGGGATGTGAGTGCAGATCGGTGTGGCTCGGAGCAGCCTGCAGCTTCCACATACACCATAACACCCTCTCACACCCATGTCTTCATCCCTGCAGGTCAAAGGTCTCACGAAACGAGGCCTTAATGTTTCATCTGTGTGCGACCGCAGTGACCGCGAGCGAATCCCGGCCAGATTATGAGCTGTCTCACTTGCTTCGAGGGTAGGGAAGGGTGGTGAAGGCTCGCTCCCTGAGCGAATAGCTGAGATTTGCTCTGAGCAAACGTTGATCTTGCTGGTGGTCTCGGTTACAGGCCAGTTTAAGAGAAATATAATAGATGGGATTATGGGATAGAATGATAGAAATGAGGCATTTATAAACCCCTGGTAGCCATATTTTGTATGAAGTAACAGTGACAGAGGACTGGATGCTGGCCTGGATGTCCACTCACTGGCTATTTTACCTTCTACCTACCTTACCTACCTACCATGTGCCATGCACCACTCTTCAAGCCTGTCATCAGCGCTTCGGCAGCGCTGCATCGGCGGAAGTGCGAAAAGAGGCGGTGGCCCAGCCCTGACCTTCCCAGTGTTGGGAGCATTACATGTGATAGGGGGAGAGTACTAACGAGAGGGGTGGCTAATTGGCTATCTGAAATTAGGGAGGAAAACTGGGTAAATTGGGTCTTGATATTTAATATATTTATTTTTATTATTATTTATTTTATTGTGTCATGCATTACTAACATCTCCAAATAAGGGGGGTTCCAAATAACAGCAATTAATTAACAATAATGAATTACTTAATTTAATTACATTACAGCCCTGGAGCTATAAATGCTAATATTAGGGTGAACCTAAGGTCGGGTCACTCCTCCATATCCTTGATAGGCTGTCCTGGGAGCCACCGAAGCGAGGCTGCTCGGCACGCAGTGTCTGCATGTCTGCTAATGAGGAGAACGTAATGAATTGAGCTGGAGCTGCACAATTCCACCAAGTCTCCAGAAAGGGGCAGTGCATGTACGTGTACTGAACCTGCGGTCAGAAAGGCCACATGGGACAGCATCAGCAAATCAGAAAGTAGCATCCCACGCTGAGAGAGAAAGAGAGAGAGTTCCCAAAAGCCTCAGCGCAGTCCATTCTGTTCCACCCTGCTTCCCGATGCAAAGCAATGCCCTTCATTAGGAGCGGACAGCGAGCATCTGTTCCCACGCATTAAAAAGCGCCCCCTTGCTGACAGCGTGGAACAGGTGATGTCTCCTTAATGACCGCCTGTGTGAGAGGGGTGCAATTTCCTCAGCCTTTGTTTCTCCCTCCGGTGGACCCTCTTGGATTCTAATCACACGTAATGATAGAAGGCCCTCTGAGGTGGACAAAGCTCAGGGTACGGAAATCACGCCGACAATCCGCCCCCCTCCTCCTTCACGTTAACATCCTCTGAGAACAAATAGAGCTCAACCTGCTCCTCTCCAGGGAAATAAGGAAAACTTTAATGCACCTTTTTCATGTTTGATCTGAGAGTCGGAGGATGCACCGAGCTAATAAAGACCAAACCTGCTGTCAGCATTCGCTTTCAATCACGAACAGCACTGTCTCGTAGTAATAATCTGTTACGAGGCTGCTGTAATGTGATTGTGTTATGTAAGGGTTTGTAAGTGAGGCCCACTGTAGGTCTCTGTCAGCAAAGTTGGCATTCAGTTCATCTGAACGATGCAACTTGGGCTGGGGTCACAGTGCAGGGTCTGCCATGCTAGAAGTGGGCCTGGGTATCAAACCCACAACCATGTGATCAATAACTCAGTGCTCTAACCACTGAGCCACGGCATCCCTGGGATTCCTAAGAGCCTTGCCTGGGATCCCTAAGAGCCATCCCTAAGAGCTTTGCTCACAGGCCCAACAGTGGCAGCTTAGTGGACCTGGGTATCAAACCCACAACCATGTGATCAATAACCCAGTGCCACCATTGTCCACTACACTAGCCATGTACAGTACTGTGCATAAGTCCAAGACCACCGTCCATTTGATTTTTGGTCACATCCTCACCAAGTACAATTTATTCAATGTCAGAGGTTCAAATTTCACAGGAGCCTCAGCAGCTAAATCTATTATCAGCTGGTTGAGCTTCCACTCTTTTCAGGAGACTTACTTTCAGTGCAGAAATCTGCTGGAAAACCTCCAACATTCAGTCTTAGAAGTTAGAAGGAGCTTTTTCTGCCTTTCTCCACTCAAGTCATCCCATCCATTTTAACGTTGCTGAAGCCTGGACTCTGGGGTTGTCGGTCCATTGTTCTGAGAAAATCAGCAGCTTCAGCAGTTTGATTTGACCCTTTCAGACCCACAGCATTGAGTTTTCTTCTCACGGTGGAAGGTCCTAAAACAAGACTGGAGCTCGATCATCTCCTCTCTCCCAGAGATGATGTCGTCTTTTATCTGGTGAGGGTAGTTTTGATAATTTACCAAATCTGGCACGTTTACACAGACATACAATTGCTCGCTTTAAAACGTGGTGAGGAAAGGTTTTCTTCCGATGACTCTTCCATGAAGGTCATATAAGCGCAGGTGTTGCCGCACAGTAGAATAGTGCACCATTATTCCAGAGTCTGCTAAATCCTTTGGCCTTTTGCAGTCAAACATTGACCTTTATAGCAATCCTACCAGAAGTTCTCAGTTTGATCTCCACTATTACTGTTAACTGCCATTGCTTAACTACATTACGAACTAAGGGGAATAGCTACCTAAAAAAAAACTCCTGCTCTGCGGTATCTCTTCAGAAATCTCTCCTGATAAATGAATGACTGAAAATAAAATCAATGAAGGTTGGTGTCTGACATTTGCACAGTACTATAAGTCAATAAAGCCTCTAAATTCATCTTGCCCCCCTTTCCCTCCCAAGCAGAGCACCCCCAGAGCATCACCGAGCCACCGGGGAGTTCTTTTGAGCCTATGCATTATTCCATTATGCACTTCCTCCTCCAGACATACCGCTGATCCATAGACGCATGGCGGTGCCTCGGTGATGCTCTGGGGATGCTTTGCTTCTTCTGGCACTGGGAAACTACAGTGTGTGGCGAAAGGGCAAGATGAATTCCATCAGTATCAGGAAATCCTAAGAGAAACCATCTCTGCCTTCTGAGAGGAAGCTGAAGCTTGGCCGTCATTGGACCTCCCAACAGAACAGTGATCCCAAGCATACCTCAAAGTTCACCAAGGCTTGCTTTCAGAAGAAGCCCTGGAAGATTCTGAAGTGGTAGTCACCACAGTTGTCTGACCTGAACCTCATTTGAAGATGGCGGCTGCAGCAGCACACAGAACATTGAAGAATATCAGTGAACTGGAATTTCCATCGCAACTGCAGTTATACAAACTCCCATTATTCTTCCAGTCACGGGAAGCTGCTGCGTCTGTGTCGCCAAGGACCGGCCAAGGATGTGCTGCATACTCACTCTATTAAAAGCATGTCCGGCAGATTTCTACTGGACAACGAGTCACAATAAACAGGCAGGGTTAAAACCTGAGTGTAAATTCGGGGTGCTAAGTGAATTAATGCTTCATCTGAGGCCAAAGAAGAAAACGCTATGAAAACAAGTTGCTAGGAGAGATGAGAATTCGAGCAGATTTGAGGCAACCATCCACCTCCACTCCTGAAAAATAAATGACCACCTCCCAGCGGAGAATCCTCCACATGCATGACCAGATTGCAAAGTCAGCTTGGCCTCCGCCGCAGGATCCATACACTCACCATCCACTTTATAGATTAGACACACCTCCCCTTTGCTCCCACTTTCTGAGGTCCACCTACCTTATAGCTCCACTATAGTAGAGGTTTACAGTGGACTGTTGCCCATCAATCCCCCATCAGCCCATCACTTTCTGACCACAGGACAACCGCTGACCAGATATTATTCAAGTGGTGGACCATGATGGTGGTGGGTTGCTGGGGTTTCGTTGTCAACGTCACTGCAAGATCGGGAGTGGCTCCACCATCCACAGAAAATCCAGCCAAGAGCAACTCTGTGGTCAGAAACTATCCACTGACGAGGGTCAAGGAAATGGCTAACACAAGCTGTGCATTAATAGATAGGCCTATCTCTAACTGCCCACCAGCATGGCAGATCTACAATGCAGGGGTTTGTAATGAAGTGGTCAGTAAGTGGAGAGCGTAATTGCCTAGTTAACGTAACTGTCAATATGGTCATTAGGTTCGTTTATAAAGCGGGATATAAGACTAAAGTCCCATTGTGGTTCATTTAGGTCTTCTGAAGAGTTCGAGGAAGTAGATGATCCTGATGGATGTTCCCACAGTGATCTTCGGCTGTTCTTTTGGGAACCTCTCTCCAGATGGATTTTTGTAGACAGCTATCGGACAGCTACTCTTACATCCAGGATGTACGCCTTCCTGGCAGTCTGGATATTGAGCTAACAAGCTGCCGAAGTTTCAGTGTGCAGTAGGGTGCAGGAGAAGGTGAGGAGGGTGAAGACTGAGCGGTCTCACCGGGACAGTCCACTCTAACACAGCCCACTCTAATAGGGATTCATTGCACTGTGTTTTTTTGGGGGGGTGTTGGAGGGGTCTCTGATAGGCTTGCTCGCAGTTGGAGTCCAGGGAGCTGCTTTTATAGTTTCCTTTGTTTACTGGGATTGTCGGTGAAGGAGATTGCAGGAGGAAATTGCCAATTAAAAATGCAGTAACAACACTCCCTTAATCATGTCTCATAAACGAGACTGGCCGCACCACTCCGAGTCACTCCGTAAATCAATGGTTCCTTGAGAAAAACGTCGGTGCCGCTAATTATGGAACGAAACAAACTCTTTCACGAATGTCTCACAGCATGTCCTGCCACAGCTACAGTTTCCCCTGGGGGCACTTCTCAAAATCCGGGTTTTGCTGAACTTGAACTTGTGGGTCTTGTGGGTGTGTGGGTCTACTCTTACTGACCTTAGCTGACCGGTAAAAAATCATATCCAGTAGAACTACATTACTGATGTATGGAGTTTCAGGCCATACCTATCCATTGTTATGCTACACCCATTTCTGTAGCGTTACACTGGCCACATTTAGACACCAAAGTCATCTCTAAAGATGGAGAAGTTCCATCTTCCCCAGTCTCTTCTGAAGTAGAACTACACCACTGATATTTGCAGCATTAAGCTACACCCCTATTATTATTATGCTACTCCAGTGCTCATGGTTAAGCTACATCCATTTCCATTGATAGGCTACACGCCTTTCCATGGTTGTGAAACACCCATTTAAAGTGGTTATAGCACACTTACTTCCATGGTTACGCTACACCCGTTCCCCTAGTTACACTAAACATTTTTCCATTCTCATGCTACACCCGTTCCCATAGTTACAGTAAACACTTTTCCATTCTCATGCTACAGCCGTTTTCATAGTTATGGCACACCGATTTCCATGGTTACATCACACTTATTTCCATGGTTGCACTACACTCATTTCCATGGTAACAGTGCACATATTTCTATGGTTATGCTACACCAACTTCCATAGCTACAGTACAGACATTTCCATGGTTACACTACACCCCTTTTCATTTTTATGCTACACAAATGACCATGGTTACGCTGCATGCTTTTCCATGGTTGTACTACCCCTATTTCCCTGGTTATACCACACCTACATCCATAGTTATACTACACCCTTTTCCATGGTTACGCTACACTAATTTCCATGGCGGCATTGCAATAATTTCCATGGTTGTTCTTCACCCATTTCCTTGGTTACGCTACACCCAGTTCCAAAGCTTACACTACACCACCTTCCACAGCAATGTTAGGACCACATTTCCTTGGACATGTTACAACCACTTCCATGGTTATACTACACTTATATCCACCATTTCCATGGTGACACTACATCTGTTTCCATAGTTTCATGACACCCCTGTTCTTGGTTATGCCACAACAATAACACGTTTGTCATGGTTATGCTGCACAGATTTTCATGGATACTCTGCATGCTTTTCCATAGTTGTACTACACCTTTTTCCCTAGTTGTGCTACACCTACTTCCATAGTTGCTCTACACTCATTTCAATGGTTAGCTACACCAACATCCTGGGTTACAGTACATCAATTTCCACAGGTATGGCACACTTATTTCCATGGTTACACTACACTCATTTCCATACCTACACCACACCCCACACAAATGTCAGTGGTTACACCATAGCCATGGTTAGGCTGGTAGAGTCCTGTGTTTCTCAGGCTACGGAAACTAGAAGGTGTGTTGCTCTCCACCTGGGTCTCTCTCGCTCTCTCTGAGCTGCACTTTTATTTGTTTTACCTTCATATTTTATTTGTGAGATCGCAAAAGCTCTAAAACACTGTCCAGATTTAGACACCAAAGCCAAAAGGGAGGACCAGATAGACGGTGGAGAGCAACTTTCCCGCGCCCTTTTCTCATCCACCTTCTTTCTTCCTCTTATTATTATTTTGTAAAAATCAGCAGAAGCCTAATGAAGCGAGGATGCGAACGGTAGCTCATCTGCGTCTGAGAGATGGAAATAAAACGGGGGCTTTTAATAAGGCCCAGAGGGAGCAGGGCTGATCCAGCTGCTGCAGGAGACGCTGGCCTTTCTGTAGGTGGCAGTCATGCTCTTCGGCTGAACGCGGTGATGTGTACACACACACACGCACACACACACACACACACACACACACACACACACACACACACAGATAAACAATTGCAGCCAGGATGCTCACTCATGCCCGTCTCTGTATGTACGTGTTGGAGAGGTTGGGCAGGGACAACAAAGAGCTTTGCGTACTCACGTCATCCAGGCTTCTGAGGCCAGACTCACTGAGCTGTGGTCACAGAGAAAAACACCCCGAACATCTCCTGCTTCTAACACAGCGGCCCCAATGCTGAGATTCCTTAGCTCGCTTCATATCAGTCATAAATAATATCCGTACAGTAATATCCAGCGTTTCAGGGTTGGGGTTCCTAATAAAGTGTGATTTGCTAATCACAGCAAAGTTGGCACGACACTCTTAGCAATAATGGCGCTTTAAGGGTTCTTCGAGGGATGCTATAGAAGAACCATGTTTTTTTCTGTAAAGAACCACTTTTCTAGAAGAGATGTAAGCAAAAATGGTTCTTTATGGAACCAATAATGGTGGTGGTGGTGAATGGAAAAGCCTGTGCGTTGATTAGGCCCCAAAAAAGAAAGCAGACCGCCAGTAGTGTCACCAAGTTGTGGAAGTGCCATCTTCATTGGCCAGGGTTGGTGCAGCCCAGGATTCTTTTCAGTGTTCTTCCTTTTCAGTCTTGGTTCCTTTCATTGGTTCATCTCTATGATCTAACCTAGTTTTTCCTTTTGGGTCTTGGTTCCTTTCAGTGGTTCTTCTCTCTACACTAATCCAGTTCTTACTTTTGGGTCTTGTTTCCTTTCAGTGGTTCCTCCCTATGCTCTAACCCAGTTCTTCTTTTTGAGTCTTGGTTCTTCTCTATGATCTAACCCAGTTTCTTCTTTTTGAGTCTTGGTTCCTTTCAGTGGTTCTTCTCTATGCTCTAACCCAGTTCTTCTTTTTGAGTCTTGGTTCTTTTCATTGGTTCTTCTCTATGATCTAACCTAGGTCTTCCATTTGAGTCTTGGTTCCTTTCAGTGGTTCCTCCCTATGCTCTAACCCAGTTCTTCTTTTTGAGTCTTGGTTCTTCTCTATGATCTAACCCAGTTTCTTCTTTTTGAGTCTTGGTTCCTTTCAGTGGTTCTTCTCTATGCTCTAACCCAGTTCTTCTTTTTGAGTCTTGGTTCTTTTCATTGGTTCTTCTCTATGATCTAACCTAGGTCTTCCATTTGAGTCTTGGTTCCTTTCAGTGGTTCTTCTCTATGTTCTAACCCAGTTCTTCTTTTTGAGTCTTGGTTCTTTTCAATGCTTCTTCTTTGTGTTCTAATCCAGTTCTTTCTTGTGGGTCTTGGTTCTTTTCAATGGTTCTTCTCTATGATCTAACCTAGGTCTTCATTCTGAGTCTTGGTTCCTTTCAGTGGTTCTTCTTTATGCACTAACCCAATTCTTCCTTTTGGGTCTTGGTTCCTTTCATTGGTTCTTCTCTATGATCTAACCCAGTTCTTTCTTTTGAGTCTTGGTTCCTTTCATTGGTTCTTCTCTATGATCTAACCCAATTCTTCCTTTTGAGTCTTGGTTCCTCACAGCGGTTCTTTGTAATGCTCTAACCCAGTTTTTTCTTCTGAATCTTGGTTCTTTTCAGCACTTCTCATTGTCTTGGTTCCTCTCAGTGTTTCTTCCTTCTGCTCGTGGGAAGTTTTTCTTGGCACTTTTATCCTTGGCGTTGCTCATTAGAAGGCTGGCTGTTATTTCTGGAAAGCTGCTTTGGGAAAATGTCTATTGCAGAAAGAGCTGTACAAATAACAGCCAATTCAACAGAATCTCTCATGCATTACATCATTTATTATCCAATGTTCACATCACATTTCACAAAAAAATGAACTCCCTCCACTACTTGGAGGCGCTCTGGTAAAAGCAATGCTCGTACCCCTGTTTGCTGTATAACCACTGTATGTAGAATAGGAACAGCAATGCTTACTGCAGTCTTTACTGCATTATTCAGGGGTCAAAAGGTCAGGCCCACAGTTGTGTTGAAGCACACTGCCACTCACAGCATGAGCGGAGTGGCATTACAGATGGGCCTGCCAGCCAGAGGACAAATATGAAAGGAAAAAAAAACCCACCAAGACCTTGAAGATAGGCACTCAAAAGAGTAGGAGTCCCTATCGGCCAGAGTACACTGAGTACATCTGGCGTGAGTTGCCTTGGGGCAAATCGGTGAGTGGAATAAGATGGACTCCAGTGTTGCAGAACTGTGAGATGCTTTGCCAGTGTACTGATTGACTGAAGGTATATGACCTCATAAGCATCCTCAGTGTAGCTCCGGATTCACAGTGAAAAAGAGTGCAGGCTTTTCAGCACTTTAGAAACGCCTCCAGAATGTAAAAAAGAAGGATTTTTCAGATTAGACTTTTTTGCTTTGAAAACTTCAGCTGCTCTTTATATTGTATGAGCATTTCATGACAAATTTATGCAAATAAAGGCTCCAAATAACCCTGCTCCAGACAGTCCTATTCTATTGGCAGTGCTTCTCTACAGGGACTAGACAAGCTTTGTGTGTGTGTGCATTTGCACATCTGTGTCAGCAATCGTGCAACTTAACATAGCTGAATATATTCATTAGAAGTAGTTTCCACAAACATTTGGACGTATAGGTGAGAATTCAATAGCGATGAGAGCGTTAGTGAGGTCAGGATGTTGGACGGTCACCACCCCACCTCATCATTTCCAGCACCCCTAACTCATCCCAAAAGTACTGGATGGAGCACCAACCAACCACCATTCCAGAGAGCACAGTTCCTCCACTTCTCCACAGCTTAATATTGGGGGGTTTTACACCCCCCACTCTAGCCCACACCTGGCATTAGGCAGCATAGTACCAATAGGTTCATGTTTATCTGCTCCAGAGAGTCCTATTCTATTGGCAATACACCTAGACAAGCTGTGTGTGTGCATTTGCACATCTGTGTCAGCCATGGGTGCCACTTAAACTAGCTGAATGTATTCATTAGAAGGGGTGTCCACAAACATTTGGACGTAGAGCGTATTAAGCCATTGCAATCCAATAGCACTCAGCGATGAGAGCGTTAGCGAGGTCAGAATGTTGGATGGTCACCACCCCACCTCATCATTCCCAACACCCCACCTCATCCCAAAAGTACTGGATGGAGCACCAACCAACCATCATTCCAGAAAACAAAGATGCACTGCTCCACAGCACAGCTCAATGCCCACACCTTGCACTCGGCAAGGGCTCCCCAGAGAGTCCTATTCTATTGGCAATACGTCTCTACCACAGGAACATAGCCCACCCTAGTATTGCTGCATAGTGCTGTCCTCTTAGTGTTCTTTCAGCACATGGTGTGGTTAGCTAGCTGAAGACATTGTAGGCAGTAGGCAGGCTGGGTTAGCTCGTGGCCTAGCACCTGCTTGCTTCCCTGGTATGCCTGCCTTCCCTCGTCAGCCTAGTGTTAACTTTTTGCCAGCCTTTTTAGCCTTGCATCCATATAGCTCCCAAAGTAGTCACTGCGTTTAGACTCGAAAGGCCTTCACTGGTGGGCTGGGTGTATTTATGCAAATATACATTTTTGAAATTGGCCTCTTTGCCACCACAATGGAAGGAAAAAACCTTGACCTTAACGTTCAATGGAAGTCGATGTACAAAGATTTGATCCCGAGTCATTTTGGAGAATTTCTATTGGTCCATTTACACTACAGACCTTCGTCACAGTGACTGCGTCGACACATCTGGCTCTAAATAGCAGCGCTATCGAACTTTTAACACACAGCTTTCAACTTCCCTCAAAAACCTCCATCGGCCTTCAGCACAGGCCACAGGAGGGCAGTTAGCATGTCTGGAAGTCCCTCCAAGAGTCTCTTTATGTCAACCCCACACTGTGTCTCTGACTGGACCGACTAAAGACCAGCACTTACTGAGCTTCATTCTGGAGGAGATACAGGCCGGCATGCTTAACTCCTCCCACTCAGTCCATGTCAACATTAGCAACATTAGCAATGCTAGCAAAGAGAGACAGCTACTCAACACGGGCTCTGTTTCTCAAGGGTTTTAACCTTCGAACCTAGCTGGAACAGTTTGAGTGAATGTTGACTGAAGTAGCATTGATCACTGAGTTTAGCGTGTTAGCATTTCTAATCAGAAATATGAGTAAATCTGTCCCACTGTTCAGCCCTGCGTTCGCTCTGCTTCAGTTGAACTCTCGTTTTATTGGTCGCCTCATTAAAAATGACACAGTGGGCGGAGCTTTTGAGCTGTAGCTGAACATGGTTAAACTGGAAGCAGTGGAAACTTTGGTCAGTGGGTTTATGAGTGTGAGTTATGGGTGTATTTGGGAAAGACAAGCAGATTCAGCCATTGTTTACCAACACGGCAGGAAGCCTCTTAGAGCTACTGTTGTTAGAGCTACTGTTGTTAGCTCTACTGTTGTTAGAGCTACTGTTGTTAGCTCTACTGTTGTTAGAGCTACTGTTGTTAGAGCTACTGTTGTTAGCTCTACTGTTGTTAGAGCTACTGTTGTTAGAGCTACTGTTGTTAGCTCTACTGTTGTTAGAGCTACTGTTGTTAGAGCTACTGTTGTTAGCTCTACTGTTGTTAGAGCTACTGTTGTTAGAGCTACTGTTGTTAGCTCTACTGTTGTTAGAGCTACTGTTGTTAGCTCTACTGTTGTTAGAGCTACTGTTGTTAGAGCTACTGTTGTTAGCTCTACTGTTGTTAGAGCTACTGTTGTTAGAGCTACTGTTGTTAGCTCTACTGTTGTTAGAGCTACTGTTGTTAGCTCTACTGTTGTTAGAGCTACTGTTGTTAGAGCTACTGTTGTTAGCTCTACTGTTGTTAGAGCTACTGTTGTTAGAGCTACTGTTGTTAGCTCTACTGTTGTTAGAGCTACTGTTGTTAGAGCTACTGTTGTTAGCTCTACTGTTGTTAGAGCTACTGTTGTTAGAGCTACTGTTGTTAGCTCTACTGTTGTTAGCTCTACTGTTGTTAGAGCTACTGTTGTTAGCTCTACTGTTGTTAGAGCTACTGTTGTTAGAGCTACTGTTGTTAGCTCTACTGTTGTTAGCTCTACTGTTGTTAGTGCTACTGTTGTTAGCTCTACTGTTGTTAGCGCTACAGCATTAATGAACGTGGAAGTGTGATATTCGAATAGTCGATTGTACCATCATTGCTGGTCATATTGGACAGATCAAATAAAATAAGCTGTATTATTTGTGTTGTAGACCCTTCCACTGTGACCCAGTTGGACCATTTCACACCAAACCCACTGCTAACAAAGTGTTTACATTTTAATGACTAAATTATGTCATTATTATGTTATAAATAATTAAATAAACTAATTAAAAAAATGAATATTCTATTTTTTCGACTCTATAAAACGTCAGTTTTAAGGACACAACGCTTCCACGCCTGCCTTCTCCTCACGAACCTGGAATATATTATATTCACTGCTGATCAATATTGCTCCTTCCATGAACATGACTCCAGGCCTCTGTGAGGTATCAGCTGAAAAATCTCCCTCTCACAGTAATCTGCCTCCGAGCTCCGAGTACAATTGTTCCTTTTGCACGGAACGAGGCGGGTGACGTTAAATCATTATTTTAAAGACGGCTTCAGAGAAGAGGCGATCTTTCGACGGCTCTGCTGAGCTGTCTGAGTTATTGGGTTCACAAAAGGCCAACAACTCAGTCTTTGCTCTTAAAATAGTGCATTAAATTGAACAGAAGCAAAGTGCTTTGAAGAATGGCTGCCCTCATTTACTCAAGCCTTTGCTAGTGTTCACGGCTAATATCGCTAATTCTTCATCAAGAAGGGTGAGAGCGGGTTACACGCCATTACAACTTCTTCTAAAACACCAGAATAAGCCCTACTCCTTCATTTAAATGCTCTCACAGTTCCTCTCAAGTGCCGTTACTGCAGTAAATATAGCAGTTAGCATAAATGCTAAAGTCATTTTTTACTTCACTTTGGGGTCTTCCTCCACTCCCGCCTTATTCGTTTCATTGCTAATTTGTCTAATTCGGTGTTCGAGATGCATATCAGTCATGCTGTCGGTTTGAATTTCCTATGGAATGATGCTGGAGGAGAAAAGGACAAATGAGTGTAGCAAGGGTCTTCAGGGGTCTTCTTTTTTGTGGCCCATCAAGCATACTCACCTACTCGAACTTTCGCTAACATTAAACGTACAATTAAACAGTCCCGGGGGACAGTTATATCTCAAATATCCAGGGAAGATGGCTTTCCAGTAAATCTTGGAGCATTGCTGTGAGGTCAGGATGTTAGATGATTGATCACCACCCCACTTCATCCCCAGCTCCTCAACTCGAGCTCCATCATCCATCATTCCAGAGAACACAGCTCCTCCACTGCTCCACAGCTCCTCAATGCTGGTCGGCTTTATACCCCTCTAGCCCACGCCTGGCATTAGGATCGATTTTTCTGGCTAATTAAAGTAGCTAAACGCAGTCATTAGAAGGGCTGTCCATAAACATTTGGACACAAAGTGTGTATTAGCATAGTCTTAGAAACTGGGTCAGAGTATACCAGAATTCTCAGCCGTAGAGCAGTCCTCGCTAGCAGTTTTGAGGTGCTCTAGCTTGAGTAGCGAAGCATGGCAAGAACAAGGAGCAGGACAGGTAGCCAAACAAAGAGAAGGAGCAAAGTGTCAGGCCATTTGACAAAGCCTTCGGGGAGAGAGAGCGCGCTGCCAAAGCTAGGAATGAGACGCCATCTGGCCAGAACAACCCCCGTGCCAACGCCCCTCCACACTTGCACACATGCTTGCCCACGTAGCATAGCAGTATGCCAGATTCTACATCACACAGGAGGATTCTGACACAAAGTCCATGCACATCTTTCTAGAACAGTGTCTTCCAATTTCTGGAGCATCCCTGCAGCAGGTTTGCTGTTTTTCCTGCTCTAAAGCACTTCAGTCGTCTCACTGCTAATTAGCTGATGAGTCGAAGAGCTGTTCTGGGGTAAGAAAGCACTACACTAGGCTGTGTGGGAGGACGGCTGGACAGGGTTTGGAAAAATCAGGGTCAGGGTGGGTGAATCATCACAATACTTCTTACTAAACCCAACCTCAACTCAAAACCTAACCCCAACCCTAACCCTGGCTGTGATCCTAACCTCTATCTTAACCTCACCCTAAAACCTGGCCTTAATCCTGACCTGACCCTAACCTTAACCTCAACCTAAGGCCTAATCCGAACAGTGAGTAAACTCTGCTAGAGTGGGCTTGCATTTGTAAACTGATCCGCATGGTTCAGAACGGGTGTATTACCCACAATGCCTGCAATTATATAAGGTTTCCTTGTGCTTCTGATCTTCTAAAGAACGTTCCGTCATCAACTCCGGATAATTTACTTTTATCTGAGATTATGTTCGTTATGTATTTGCACTTCCGTACAGACTGGAACAACACCAGCTGGAGATGAAAGTGAAGTTGTGTGCGGTATCGGAAGTCCCTCAGGGGGTCCGAATCAGCCGTGCTGAGTTTGGTTGTATAAAGTTGTTCCAGTTACTGTAGGAGATCAAGAGTGGCTTTTTAAGTTGAATTGGGTTCATCTGAACATTTTAATAAAAGAGAAAAGAAAGAAATTCCACCTTAAAACCTGAAACTCTGGATTACCATCATAAAGGCAAGTCTGCTGCGTCAGCTGGGGGGTATAACTGTGGAACTGCAGAGAAATGTGGGGGGATGGAGCTCCAGCCTATCTCCTTGGAATGAACCGGAGTGCCTTTCAGAATTGACCATCCAGTCTGACCTCACCTGTGCTCCTGTGAGTGAATGCAATCAAATCCTGACAGCAATGTTCCTAAACCTAGTGTAAAGCCTTCCAGAAGAGTAGAAGGTATTCCTGAAACCTAATACCCTGTCTGTCTGTCTGTCTACTGTACCTGTCTGTCTGTTGTACATGGTCTGTCTGTCTATCTACTGTACCTGTCTGTCTGTCTACGGTACCTGTCTGTCTGTCTGTCTGTCTACTGTATGTGTCTGTCTGTCTGTTATACATGGTCTGTCTGTCTGTCTACTGTACCTGTCTGTCTGTCTGTCTACTGCACCTGTCTGTCTGTCTGACTGTCTGTTATACATGGTCTGTCTGTCTATCTACTGTACCTGTCTGTATGTCTACTGTACCTGTCTGTCTGTCTGTCTGTCTACTGTATGTGTCTGTCTGTCTGTTGTACATGGTCTGTCTGTCTGTCTACTGTACATGTCTGTCTGTCTTCTGTACCGGTCTGTCTGTCTACTGTATGTGTCTGTCTGTCTGTTGTACATGGTCTGTCTGTCTGTCTACTGTACATGTCTGTCTGTGTTCTGTACCTGTCTGTCTGTCTACTGTACCTGTCTGTCTGTCTGTTGTACCTGTCTGTCTGTCTGTCTGTCTGTCTACTGTACATGTCTGTCTATCTGTTGTACCTGTCTGTCTGTACAGGATCTGTCTGAATATCTACTGCACCTGTCTATCTGTCTACTGTACCTGTCTGTCTGCCTTTCTACTGTAACTGTCTATTTGTCTAGCGACTGTACTTGCCTGTCTATCTGCTGTACCTGTCTGTCTGTTTATCTATAGTACCTGCCTGTCTGTCTGTCTGTTGTACCTGTCTGTCTGTCGGACATGGTCTGTCCGTCTGTCTACTGTACCTGCCTGTCTATCTGCTGTACCTGTCTGTCTGTTTATCTATAGTACCTGCCTGTCTGTCTATCTGCTGTACCTGTCTGTCTGTTTATCTACAGTCCCTGCCTGTCTGTCTATCTGCTGTACCTGTCTGTCTGATTATCTACAGTACCTGCCTGTCTGTCTATCTTCTGTACCTGTCAATCTGTCTGTACCTGTCTTTACTCTCCATTGTTGTTAATTTTCGATGCATTCACAACCACTCAGCCCTTCTAGCAATAATATCACCAACTCGACTGGACCAATAATTTAAAGTGAATTAAAAGGCAGCGTTATTTAATATGAGATTGTCCTTAGGCTTCCTATTTTGCATATTTTTTAAAAATGTATTTTATTTATTCAATTCTTTTTACATATCTGCACTGAACACCATTAAGCTTGCGGTAACTCAGGGGCCCAATCACCGCAGGAGAGCTGAGACCTCATTTGTCATTTCCAAGACTGATTTGAATTGCCTGATTCGGTCTCGGAGGCAGTCCTGGCACTGAGCCTTTTCATTATCCCATCTAGCCTCCTCATTACGGGGGCACGAGGGCTCCCCGCCCGGCCTGCGTTAACAGAGGGTTACAGGGGCAATCAGGCGGCGTTGCGTCCTCGTGATGGCTCTTTTTCCTCCGGTGTGGACCTGCCAATCAAGGTATCGATTCCAGCCAGACACTTCCAAGGGGGAATCAGATAATCTCATCAAGTCAAAGAAGACATAGCGACGGAATGATGGGTCTTGTCAAAGCAGGCTCTGGTAAAACATCTACAACTACAAACTTCTACAGCATTTGTCGTTGAATATAATTAAGCAATAACCCATAAGAGGTCGCGCACTTCTGCAGTTTTATCACTCAGATCTTTTGTAGTCCTCCTTTTCTTTTTTAGTGGATAGCCAATTAGCCACCCCACTCGTTAGTACTTTCCCCCAACACATGTAATGCTCCTGATACTGGGAGGGTGAGGCCTAACACATGTGCAACCAGACAGCGCCTCTTTCTAAACTGCCGCCAGAGTAACATCACCGGTCACCCAGCGCCGATGCATTGGCTAGCAGATGCCTGTGCCAGCCAGCTTCACACTGAAGTGCTGTGGGGAGAACGAGAGCCATCTACCCACCCGGAGAAAGCAAGGCCAGTTGTGCTCCCTCTGGCTCCGGCTGCTGATGGCAAGCAGCGTGACCCAGGATCCGACCCAGCGATCTGTTTTGTTAAATATGTCTTATCTCTGAATGTATGTTATTTGGGGGCTCAGAGTGGTCCGGTAGACTAAGGGACAGCCACTATGATCTGAGGATTGCTGGTTCGGATCCCTGGTCATGCTGCTTGCCATCAGCAGCTGGAGGCAGAGAGAGCACAATTGGCACAATTGCTCTTTGAGGGGTGGGTTGATGGCACTTTCTCCCCCATCACTCCTAATGTGAGGATGGTCAGCACAGGTGTCTAGCTACTGTATCGGAGCTGCGCTTTCCTCAGAGTCCACTGGCTACCTAATAACCTCGCCAGTGCCGCTTAAAAAAAATAGGCGGTGGCTAGCTCACTTTGCCTGGATGGCCCACTTTAGATGTATGGTACATCCAACTGAATGCCACTGAACTCCAAGCTGGATGTCTCTATTGAATGTAACCATAGACCCTTAACCTAAACCTTAAATCTAACCCTAACCCTAACCATAAACCCTCATTTTCTTGCTTGGTCCAGACCAAAGGGACCGAACACACTCTACAGTTAGGCAGGCTTATTAGGGCCTATTTTTCCCTCCATCAATTTACCATTTCTAAACAGAATGAGGATGATTTACCATGTCTAGACAGGTCTAAATGAGTCAGGGCCTTCATCCACAGCAGAATGATGCCTCTTTTTAAAAGCT
The DNA here is from genome assembly GCF_030463535.1 of Salminus brasiliensis. Classification (NCBI taxonomy): domain Eukaryota; kingdom Metazoa; phylum Chordata; class Actinopteri; order Characiformes; family Bryconidae; genus Salminus; species Salminus brasiliensis. The sequence goes on along the minus strand of NC_132889.1, from coordinate 4,588,489 downwards.
TTGGGAAATGAATGGCAGATGCCGCAAATGACTGCAGGACAAGCATCTCTAGATGGCGCAGATACATTGCAAGTGTTCTCTAATTTGCTGGGTAATTTCTGAACTTGGCTCTTAAGCTGCGCCGCAGACAGACAGCCTTTCATCACCTGCCTGGAAAGTGCTCAGACGGACCACCTTTGAACTTTGTGCTTTGGAAAATAGCTTGAAATATCAGTCTCAGTCCCATACTGGTCAGAGTGGAGAGGCAATAAATAAATAAATATATAAATAAGCAGTAAATTTTATATAGGAGACTTTCAAAAATTAATGACCACACTCACCAGCTCTGCCCTTTGATGTTTACTGTGGTGGACTTATCTGTGTGTGGCAGTCTGGCAGTCCAGTGAAGAGCAAGAGAGCGAGAGAGAGAAATAAAGAGGGGGGCTTCATGGGGGTGAGTCCGGAAAACCGGAACGCATCAGAAACGGATAGAGTTTGGATCGACCTCATCAACTCCACACCAGAGATCTCAGTGCGCCGTCTGTACTGTGTGGAGGTGATGAGGCTATTCATTCATGTGCAGTATATAGAACAGACAGTTGAGAAGGCAGCCGAGGCAGAGGTGCGAGGCAGGGGTTTCTAATAAAGTGGCCAGGAAGCGTAACAAACAAAATGGATTTGATCTTGTATATTATTGACCACTGCTATGACTGCTCGGCTGCCTCAGTGGAAGGGACGGGCTCAACAACGCCCGCAGCAGGACACGGTAGCAGTTTCGTCTGAAAGGTCAATGTGTAACATTGTAACACCAAGATAACGCTAAATTCCATTAGCTTGGTGATAGGGATTTACCTGTTATGTTAGCATGTAGCTAACTGGTGAATTTTCTAAGCAGTGTGGTGTATTTATTGGCTATGCAGATGTTCATAGGCCTGAAGGAATGGTATGGAGTTGAGGAATGACATGTTAAACTTGCAGTAATGCTGCATTCCTCGGAAGTCGGATGTTCGGAGCTGGGAATGGCGTCAATGACGTCTTTCGTAGTTTAGCTTAACTGGTTTTACGATCCATTACCGGTGTTTTGTGATGCACCTAACTGAAATATGTCTCACTTTTTATGCCCCTGATTAGCACTGTTAGCATTGCCCCAGGTTAGCACTGTTAGCGATACCAGTTGATAACACATTACACTGTATTTTGCACATCCAAACAGCATGGCTACAGGAACTGTTTAGCTTACACTTGCAATGTACACCTGATAGTCGGGTCGGATCGAGATCAGAACACGTTCCCACCACAAACTAACCGCTCCAGTGATCGCTTGGGGTCGGACCGAGACCACCTTTTCTCAAGGGTCTCAATTACTGTGTTCACACCTGCCAAAACGAATGGCATCGAGGGTGAAAAAAATGAGCCAGGGTCTGATTAAACCGGACTACCAAGTGCAGTTGTGACAAACACCCTAACTTTCATACCAGAGCCGAATTACACGACTGCTTAGGGCCCCAACGCCACCAGGGGGCCTCCAAGAGCACCACGATATCATGCTAAAAGTATAATATATTATTCAATAACATTGAATAATAAAACACAATGGTATAACACAGGTATACCACCTACCAGTCCGACCAGCAGGCCCACCCCCCCACCACCACCCATGCCAGACCAGCGGCACACCCTCCAACCTCTGCTACCTGTCTAATGACCATGTTAAAACCTAAATGGACTCTTAACTTTCTGCCACTATTAATATCACCACTATTAGCCATCATTACTCTCATTACTCTGACCACGTTCTACTACACCATGATTAATATATTATGATTATGATCCGAGCATTTTAACAGTATAGATGGTTTGGTAACTTTTATCAATAATTAATAAATAGTTCTGATCAGAGGAGGATGGGTCGGGTCCCCCTTGTCTTGGGTCCTCCCAAGGTTTCTTCCTCCAGCTCTGAGGGAGTTTTCCTTGCCACTGTCGCTGTTGGCTTGCTCACTGGGGGTCTTCGATTTATTTATTTATTTATTTTTACTAATTATGTAAAGCTGCTTTGTGACAACAACAGTTGTAAAAAGTTTGACTTGACTTGACTATATAAATTCATTTTCAATTCATAGTTGCTGCACCCATACTAGGTTAATCAGCTCCTGCTATTGGCTGCTGCCACTGTTGGGCAAATGCAGATACGCATCGCTCAGGAGGTGGATAAAGGCCTGGGCGCTTCAGCGTATTGCGCAATACCTCTCTCACTATGGAATGAGGAAGCATCTGGTGTTGAAGTGGTGGTATGGGGGGGCCCCAAATGAAACTCTGCTTAGGGGCCCGTAAAGGCTTGGGCCGGCCCTGTTACATACAGCAGTCGAATGAATTCAGCTGAAGTTCATTCAGCACTACTGCTTTCACTGTGACTGCGGCAAGACGGTTTCACATAAAAGAAAGAAAGAAAGAAACACTGCGGGAAGATTCATTCCCAGAACGAAAGAAAAAAAGGAAAAGGCGAGAGATTCATTGTGTGATCATTACTGTGTGCAGCTTTTGGTCTGCAGTGGCAGTAAGATTTTAATTTTTGCTGTTTTTTTCACCGTTTTTTCCCCCACTCTGCCTCTTAGCGATGGTTCAGTAATAGCATTTCATTTGCTCTAAATGCTTTGTTTTGTTGCACACGTAGCCGTTTTATTATTAGCTGCGTTTTTCTTCTCCCCTAATACAATCTGGAGTCAAGCGGAGTGCAGATGAATAATTATCATCTATGTTTTTGCAATAAATAAAGAAATAAATAACGTAAAAAAAAAAGACGTAGTGCGAGACACCCGATAAACATCTGCGCGGAACTGCCTCCTAAATAAACAGCCACTTCATTTTCGCACGTACGTAGCATCGCATAGACGTCATATATATTGGATTACAGCCGGTAAAAGATCAGTACAGGCTTTGAAAGTTTCAGTGGACCATGTGCCTTCGAGGCGCCTAAAGGGGCCAATCTGCATGAAAATCTAATCAGCGCGAGTGTGGAGGGAGTGAAGAAAGCAGAGTGCATTCGCAGGACAGAAAAACTGCTAAAAGCCTGTAATGCCTCTGAGGGAACCATCCAGAACCTTTTAATTCACCAGGTATATGGTGTCCAAAGACGGGCTGATGTCTACAACTGCAAACGAATGCTTCCCATAACTGGAGGTCAGTAACTGGAGCAACAATTGCTGTGAAGGACATCTGGTCCACTCTCTTTTATGTAGAATTGCGCTAATTTAGGCACATTGGAGAGCCTTGGAGCATGAACTTCCCACTTAAGGTCCTTCCACAGTGTCTGGATAATGGAATTAGGCTGCTCCAGAACCTTGATTTTGATTATTTTGAGCCATTCAGAGGTAGATTCGCTCCTGTGATTTGGATCATTGTCTTGTTGCATAACCCAACTGCGCTTGAGCTTCAAATAGCAGACTGATGACCTGGTATGCTCTTGAAGGATTTTTTGGTAGAGCAAAATTCAGTTTTCTGTCAATTATGGCAAGTCACCACACTGTCATACTACCACCACCATGTTTGACAACATGCTACATACCAGCTTTAAGCTAGAGGTACATTTTAAGCATTGAAGTATATAGTTAAACTTGCATTGTGTGTTATATAGCTTGTAGACACCTGCTCGACCAACGTTTCTTCTGAAATCAGTGTACTAATAACCCTCTCTTTGCTGTAGCAGCAGCAGCTAATCTTCTAAGAGGGCTTTATACTATATACACTATATGGACAAAAGTATTGGGACACCTGCTCATTCATTGTTTCTTCTGATATCAAGGGTATTAATAAGAGTGTATCCTGCTTTTGTTGGAGTCACTGTCTTTACTGTTCAGAGAAGGACTTCTGCTAGATTTTTGGAGCAGCATTGCTCTGAGGATTTGATTGCATTCAGTAACAAGTGTGTTAATGAAGTCAGGATGTTGGATGATCACCACCCCACCTTATCCCCAACTCTCCAACACCGTCCGTCATTCCAGAGAATACAGTTTTTCCACTGCTCCACAGCTCAATGCTGGGGGGCTTTTTACCCCTCTAGCCCACGCCTGGCATTAGGGATGGTGCCGACAGGTTTATGTTTATCTGCTCTAGGGAGTCCAATTCTTTTGTTGGTACTTCTCCACAGGGACTAGACAGGCTGTTTTTTTGTGTCAGCAGTGATTTCATGGGATATCAACAAACATTTGGAAATTTTGTGTATATTATGCACATTAATTTTAAGCTTATATGTAAGTTCTTGTTTTGGAGGATTATGGCCTCCTAGGTCGGGCTGGGATAGCAGAGTGGAAGAGGATGAATCCCGAGTGGAGCTGGAGGAAAGAAAATGAGCAGGGAGTGCACTACACGTTTTATGGCCTGTTTAAAAATGAAGGCAGCACCACCGCTCTAGGCTTGAGGTCATCCGAGCATCCCGTGAGGGCCATCCCATCCACCACTGAGCAACAGGTGTCTCTGGGAGCAAACTGTCAGCCCTGTAGCCTGCAGGCTATGCAGTCATGCCCTACCCTTCATGAAGATCCTCACTGCTGCAAGTGCACTCATGGGCCACTCTGTTGGAATCTTCCCTTGTTCTTGGGCCAGACATTCTCCTTTCTCTGGTCGGCCTAGCATTAGCTTTTAGCCCCTAGTCAGACATTCTCCTTTCTCTGGTCAGCCTAGCATTAGCTTTTAGCCCCTAGTCAGACATGTTCCCTTCTCTGGTCGGCCTAGCATTAGCTTTTAGCCCCTAGCCAGACATGTTCCCTTCTCTGGTTGGCCTAGCATTAGCTTTTAGCCCCTAGTATAACATGTTTCCTTGTCTGGTTGGCCTAGCATTAGCTTTTAGCCCCTAGCCAGACATGTTCCCTTCTCTAGTCGGCCTAGCGTTGGCTTTTAGTCCCTAGTAAGACATTAACTCTTTTCTGGTTGGCCTAGCATTAGCTTTTAGTCCCTAGTAAGACATTCACCCTTTTCTGGTCAGCCTAGCATTAGCTTTTAGCCCCTAGCCAGACATTCTCCCTTCTCTGGTTGGCCTAGCATTGGCTTTTAGCCCCTAGCCAGACATGTTCCCTTCTCTGGTCGGCCTAGCATTAGCTTTTAGCCCCTAGCCAGACATGTTCCCTTCTCTGGTTGTCCTAGCGTTGGCTTTTAGCCCCTAGCCAGACATGTTCCCTTCTCTGTTTGGCCTAGCATTAGCTTTTAGCCCCTAGCCAGACATTCTCCCTTCTCTGGTTGGCCTAGCATTAGCTTTTAGCCCCTAGCCAGACATGTTCCCTTCTCTGGTCGGCCTAGCATTAGCTTTTAGCCCCTAGCCAGACATTCTCCCTTCTCTGGTCCGCCTAGCATTAGCTTTTAGCCTCTGGTCAATGTTTCTCCCTTCTTTATCTCAGCCTAGCCTTAGCTTTTAGCATTTTCAGCCTTACTGCCATATTTCTCATTATTCAACTGTACCAAGGAAAATACAGTTCCCCATTCCAGGGGATCTTTAAAAAAGGACGCCCTGCTTAAATGTGTCCAGGTAGTGCTTTCCCACCTTTGACGAGTCTAATAAGATAATTCGGATATATTCCAAATAGCGTATCTAGAGCTCCACACCAGTTTCACCCTCAGGCCTGTATTCGTGCCTGATCTCTGCAAATCAGCAGTGGTTTTGTACCATAGTGGAGACTCTTTATCTGGACAGGCCCTTGTACTCATGTAAGCTGTGAATAATTGTAATTGATGAAGGGAGGAGACAGCCTCATTGGTATAATGCTGAGCTTATCAGACCGCCGGGACCACAAACTTCTGTGTTGAACTTGTGTTCCTGTGCAGAAAGCGTAGCCATTAAGAGCCTAGTCCCTCACTTGGAAAAACGCAGAGGAAGCAGAATAGGTTCTGTGGGAATGTGTAATGAATTTTAACTCGCACGCCCTGTCAGGTCTCGGCTGACTTATGCGGCACTGTGCAGGATTCATAAAATAGTCTGCCAGTTATTCACTCAAGTATGATATAGATTTCTGGGTGAATCAGGACAGCACCTACCGGGTAAAATGAATCTACTGTGGTGTACGTATTGATTTACAAAAAAGGAGCTAAGAAAATGCAGCAGCTCGCCTCTTAAGGTAATATCACGATTCATGGTGCGACAGTGCATTCGGCCTGTGTGTATTTTATTTATTCTATTTTACTTCATTGCTTTTATGGCTCACTTGAGTCTGGGTTTCATTGTACTGTCCTGGTGACCTACTGTATTTAACCTCGCCAAGCACTTTATTAGGAACACTACACCAATTTGCTCTCGGAACAGCCTCAATTCTTTCACAAGGTGCTGGAAACGTTCCTTTGAGATTCTGGTCCATGTTGACATTTACCGTCCTGTTATTACAGGGTCTTATGTACAAACTGGTGGGGCTATTCTTTGGTTATAGAGGTTAGTAATACCACTGGTCCATAGGCTGTTTAAGGAGGGTTGAAGCATGTAATTGGTAAAAAGATCCCCCAACATTGTTGATTGTCCCAACATCCTAACATGATTGTACATCTATATAGTGACCTATAGGGTCTGTGTTTCCAATATAGTGGCCAGTGAGTGGGAACACGTGGTAGGTGTTTCTGATAAAGTGGATGATTAGTCTGTATCAGTCATCAGTCAGTCCTTGCACACTATAAATGGCAGCATTGATATGCGTGAAAACAGGGCCTGGGACTTGGGGGTCCCTGGGGGTTCGGTAGACGTGTGGACGCCCTGTCAACAGTGTTTAGTCTGTCTGCAACCTTCATCCTCCATGCTCTCTGGTCACCGATTAATTAAACATTTCATTAGTGTCAAACATCATTAATCACATGACGATGCTTTTGGCAGCAGCTCAGAGGGCATAAACCACTCCACGCTCTCAATATTTCATCTTCTTTCTCTGTGTTTGTGCCCCTACGTTCGAATAATAGGACAAAAGCTGAAGCTTTCTCAGCACCGCTCGTTTGAGGTCTGTCCACAGATTTGCAGTGATCTGATCACAGTCTGTGGACAGTGGGGCCATGGCAGAGCTTTGAGGAGAGGCTTCAGATGCTGAGATGTTTGAGACATGGGTTTTCAAGGATTCAAGGAGATTTTATTGTCATTAGCATCGCATGTGGTACATGGAGTGGATGGCATTGAGATCTTAAGGTCCCAGTTACACCCAAAGAGCAATGAGGAAGACTATAAAAGGGGTAGACATAAACAGGAAAAGTTGATCGGCCTTTCTAGCAATTCTACCAGCAGCTCTCTTGGAAATCATGGTCTTTCAGACCTCAGCTTGACCTCCATCATTCCTGGTGTTCTCCACCGCGTCCTAATTACATTACAAACTATAGAAGCTACTGGCTATGGCTATGGCTATGGCTACTGCTTAGAGGAGCCTGTTGTTGCTAATGATTGTTGGGACGAGGTTTGAGGGGATTCCTGGTTGGAAGCTCCACCAGAAGCCATGGTCTGGTAGTCTGAGCTGAGACACAAGCCAGTCTTTAATTCTCCAATCAAGCTCCGGAGTTGATCTTTAGCCCTCTGTTAATTGCGTATGCCTTCTCATCTACCGCAACTTATTTAGCATTAGCAGTTACCTCTGTTTTTCTGAGGCCTCAGGCACCCATCTGAGTGTGTGTAAGTGTTTTGGTTCGGTGGCAGTGATGAATAATTCCGTACAGGGAGGTGGAGAATCCTGCGGCCTGCCGATAGAATCAAACGGTCTCCGCAGAAGCATGCCTGCCAGGCCCAGATAAATCATACATGCTGTCCGAGCCCGTGTATTGATCAGCCCTGAGAAATATGTGCAGTATTAAATGGGCTTAGCGGTGACAAATACACTGCGGTCGGCTTGCGGTCGACCACTAACTCAGACTGAGGAGTATACCTTAGTTAAGAACAAGCGAATCCCACGCCAGATATAAAGGGCTAATTCGCTGCATTCCTGAGAGACCGCTAGCCATTCATCAGGCTGGTAATGGCCTGTTCTACATTGCGAGTACAGTGATTCCGTGGCTACTTCACTGTAAATCAGATATATCCAGCACTGCTTCTGTGATTATGTGTATAGTCGATCAATAACTATTGATACCCCACATGAAACTGAGCGATCGTGTAAAATAAACGAAATAACTGTAAAGATTTGAGTGTTCCTCATGTCTAGACTTTTGTCTCCATTCAGTTTGTCCCCGGTTTGGGATTCCAACTCTGGGGGCGATTTGGTCGCCCCTTCTTTTGTCCCATTAGTCCAGTGAAGTTCTCGTCTGCTTGCCCAGGCCTTGTCCTGGTCTGCGTGAACGGCAAGTCTGATCCCAGAGCTTCTGGCTGCTGGTGGCATCCCGATCTGCCCTGGATCATTGAATTCTAACCTAAACATAGGCTAAACGGGGCGCCTCCTCCACAGTAGAACTTTTATTGGGCTGGTCCAGGTCCAGATCCATGTCCGTGGGGCTGAATGCTTGATAGCCTTGCTTTAACTGTTGACTTCCTTCCCTGTAATGGCCTAGTAATTTCCCTTCAAGAGGTTTTCCATAATAAAGGTAAGGATTTAACCCCGATTTTCACTCTGCCTCGGTCATGCAGATTTCTCCTGTACAACATCCAGAGAATTCGACCTTTCCTCTCTAGAGAGTCGCACAGGTGCTCGCCCAGGGTCGTCTTCAACGTTTCTAAATTCAGCCATGTCACTCCACTGCTGCGTTCTCTCTTCACTGGCTTCCTGTAGCTGCTGCCCAGGTCATCAGATTCAGACCCCTGACTCTGGCCTACAAAGCCAAGAATGGACCATCCAGCCCATACCTCCGTACTTGATGGCAATGGTCAAAAGCCGATCTTCCACCAAGAGCTCTTCGAGCTTCAAGCACGGCTCGGCTCGACCCGCCATCCCTCAAAATCCACGGAAGACGAGCGTCCAGACTTTTTTCTGTCCTGCACCGAAGTGGTGGAACGAGCTTCCCCTGGGTGTCCGAACAGCAGAGTCCAACGCTCGCTGTCTTCAACCCCAGACTGAAGACCCTCGTCTTCCAATAATACTTGGGTGAATAGCAGAGTGGTCTCCTTATTGACTTGTGTTTAGTAGAGTCTAAGCTTAGAGGATCTTTGAGGTTTTCTTGAGTAAATAGCAAAGCACTTTTGTAAGTCGCTCTGGATAAGAGTGTCTGCTAAATGCCTTAAATGTAAATGCCTGAGTTGGTGCTGGTTGGCTCTAGTCTTGGTAGGACCCCACTCTGAGGGTAATCTAGTGTATACTGGTCAGCGACTCAATCTGAACGGGTCCCGTCAATACCCCAATGAAAACCGAGCATGAAATGTGCTGTTTTCAGACAATCTATCATTTTCATTTCACGTTCCACCTTAAATGATGCAGCAGCTCCATTCTGGCGCTAGTACACAATGTATGACAGTACTGCAGCACCATTTAAGGTAGAGCGGAAATTTGTATACGACACCAACATCTCCCTTGTACGTAGGATAGCCTCCAATATTTGCTGTGCTCCTGACCTCTAGCTCCCTCTGCAGTCTGTACAGACCATGCCGACTCCATCCTCGCTCCCACAACCTCACCTAAAGGCCCTAGGGGCATGGTCTGTACAGACAATGGGGTTGGAAATCTACATCTTCTAGGTAACGTGAAGCATGCACATTTTGGGGCCTGTTTGGATTGGACCAGGCAAAGCTTAATGAGATACCCAGTCTTTTAGAACCTGCTACGACTTTAAAGGCCTGTGATGTAGCAAAGCTTTCAGCATAGAAAGGATCCTTTCCGTCGTCATGGGTCTGTGTAGATAACTTCCACTAAAGAACCCTTAAAGAAGCCGTTTTTTATTGAGGGTGAATTACAGGATCGTTGTTTGGGCCCCCTAACAACACTGAAGACTGTATGGAGGGATCTGAGCATGGTGCGATGGCTTGTGTATTAATGCGAAATGCATATAAATTAGGCTGTTTTGCCTCCAACTCTCCTCTGGCAGGTGAATCCAGTGTTGTTAATTTTCCACTTCAGTAAAAAGCCGCAGCTAATGAAAATGCATTAGGATTTTGCTTTTAGAAGACGTTTATTTAGTATGTAGCAAAAAAAAAAACATGATTAAAGGCCGTCCTGACTCGAGATGACTGGAGGGCTTCTATTAACCGTCGAGTTTCGGTTGCCGCTATGACGCAACGCTTTTCAGGCCTTTTCTCCTCGCTCCACAAGGTTAGACGCCTCTTTCTACAGCGCTGAGTGAGCAATATGTTACTTAAGTAGGGAGAGTGAAAGTCAATCAGAGAGAACGGCCCCGTGAGCAGGGACAGCCTAACGGCCCCTCAGGGCGCCGTGGAGCCGACCATGTATCAAAGAGAACCAATCAGCCTTCATTACCAATCCCATCCATTCACTGTAATTGGGATTTCTCTCACACACACCCCCCACCTCCTATTTTTAAAGCCAGGCCTGTGAAGGGTTGACAGGCATACCAATAGTGGGTCAATAGCACTGACCTCAAATGGCCGGCTCAAGGCTGAATGTCTAGACGTATGTGTTCCGTATCCTTCTGACTGGTTGTTCACGGATCAGAAACGCATTGGAAATCATTCGCATTATCTATCAAGCTACGTTTTCTGGAAAGAACACCAACAAACTTTCGCTATTAAAATTGTACTGAAACCAGGCCACTAGCAAAAGGCCTTAAATAGGCCCATTAAGAGTTTATGGCATGGTAAGACGCAGTTACTTTGGGGGAATATATGGAAGCAAGCAAATATTCTAGGCTAAAAGCTAATCCCAGCTGACCAGGAGAAGCACTGTTCATGGAACAGTGTGCTAGGCTAAAATGTGCTAGGCTAAAACGTTAACCCTAGCCTGGGAAAGCACTGCTTAGAAAAGGACCACTGTGGATATATCCTTGCTAGGCTAAAAGCTAACCCCGGCCAACCAGGGGAATCACCGCTCGGAGAAGGGCGCCACAGGCCTTAATTCTATGCTAAAAGCTAACCCTAGCTGACCAGGGGGGCACACCTCTCGGAGAATGGCCAATGCAGGTATCCATGCTAGGCTAAACACTAACCCCAGTCAATCGGGGGTAGCGACACTTAAAGAAGGGCTGCTGTGGGTATCAGTGCAAGGCTAAAAGCTAACCCTAGCTAAGTTAAGAAAGGCTAATAAAAATGTTATTTGTATTATTGATCATTTTTTGTGATTCTATGTTTTTCACTCCTCAAATTTGCACAATGCCCTGGTTCAAACAATTTGATCAATATCAATAAATAAAACAATAAAAAATGTATGTAGTTCATTAGAACAAGCTTGTAAGGCTTTTAATGAAACCAGCTCAGATAGTTTCAGAGTTTCCCCCGGCCTCTGAAATACAAGCCATGAGAAAATGAAGCTAGCTATGCTACATCTTTGCCTTTAGCTTAGCCAATTTGTTGGGCCTGAACCTCCTAAAAACTCTCCACTAACGGACTCAATGTATACACTGCTAAATCTAGCGTAGCATCCTTTGTAACATTGAGTGGGAACTTCAATCTTCAATCAAACAATCTACAAGCAGCAGCCTTTGGTTCTTTTTTCTAGCGCTTTAATGCTGTATTATTCACCTAAATCAGTTCTCATATCTCTCTGTAAGTCATACTTTCATTTGTGCTAATCTAGGCGTTCGTTAAAGTCTTGGATGACTTGTCGGTAACAACGCTAGGCACTTGAAATAGCAACAGTCTCGAACCGACACTGCTGTAAACACACTCCCCGGGAGAAGACATTCAGCTTGGGTGGCAGTTTCATTGTTTTATCTGGTGATGCTGTTCATCGTAGTGCAAATTATACTAGGCGACAATTCATACAGCTCTCCTTATTGCACACAAAAGGCAAGCGTAGCAGTCCGCCATGCAGCGGCTTCGTCCTTTCATCCTCAGAGCAGAAATAAGGCTTTTTAATGAGGCATCGCATGTAAAGCCAGTTGTCAGTGGCTCTTGTTGTTTCTACAGCAGTGCTGCAGATCTCTTTAAAAGGACATTGCTTGAGTCCGTGCAATTAGGCGGGGGCCTTTCGAGATCAGAAAGAGACCGCCGGGCATATTTTTTTATTTTTATTTTTTTTGCTGTTATTGGACTTTTAATGAAAAAAGTTTCCCCAAAATGACACTGTTGTTTGTTAGAGGAGACGTTTCTTACTCTTTCAAAGGATGCGATCATTTTCGTAGCATAAAGTGCCAGCTACAGTGTCCTCTCTATGAAGTTTTTCCGTGAGTTATTAGCTGTAAATGGCACCAAACGCGGCTCTGACATATTCAATTATAAAAACAGGTGTTGCTCTAATAGAACGCTGCCGGGCGAGTGGAGCCGCCGGGCCATGAGTGACATACTTTCTTACTATAATCCTATTCCCATAGAGCACGTTCGCCACATAAACAAGAGCTTATCTGACAATCGCTTGACCTTTCACAGCCACAGAATGTCAGGAGAGGTGGCTCTTCTCAGTCTTCTAGTCTTTTCGCATAACCGTAAGTCATTTGACTCATTTGGAGCCTATTAGAAGGCACTATGTGGTTACTGGACCAGGGCTGCACAATATGGACAAAGTACCACAGCGTCCTTATACTGTACTTTGCGATATATTAAAAACTGAAGGGGAGCCGTTAAGGACAATTACACCAAATTATCACATAATTAAACTGCTACGATGTAAACAAAGTCATTTACAGTGTTCCTAAGGTAAACGGCATCTAAACAAGCTTGCTGCAGTTTGAAAACGGGTCCTGTGGACGGACGAGGTTCAAGTTTGCACAATTTCACTTTTTGAACGCAATAAGCAAAAGTATGTTTGGAGAATTTCATGAAAAGAAAGCCTGTCCAACTGTTAAGCACTGGGGGTTGTGTGTCAGCCAGTGGCACAAGGAACATTTTACTGGCAGAGGGAAGAATGGATTCTAACACCAGAAAATTCTGGAAGTAAACCTCACACCATCTGTAAAAAAAAAGAGATGAAGATGAAAAGCATATGGTTTCTACAGCAGGGTAACGATCCTAAACATACTAAACCTTAAAATCCACAATGGACAACCTCAAGAGGTGCAGGCTGGGCCTCACAGTCCCACGCCCTAAACACCAACCATCTGTAAATAGACTACAGAGGAGCAGTACTTTGACCTCTCATCCTCTAACATTCTAATAATGCAGAAATTTACGCAATTAATGAAAGAAATTGGGTTTTCTAACCCACAAAAATGGCTCCCTGGACAAAAGATTAGCCACCTGTGTTTGAAGGTGGTAGTAACTTCAGGCTCCCTCAGATGGCATGAGGATGAGAATCGGGCTTTAATTACCTGCGGGGTGTGTGACAGGACTCATACTTTGAGAAGAGTGCAGTACAGTGCAGTGAGTGTCTCGCTGAATGGGTCACAAAGCAGATAATTGTTAATGATTAGCAAAAAGGACTGATTGCATTTGGGCGTGGCCAAAGACCACAGTGTGAAGGGTTAGGAAGTAGCTGAATCTGCAGGTGTTTGGAAGCAGCTGAATCTGCAGGTGTTTGGAAGCAGACGGTCATACAGGTCTACCAGCAGTGGCAGAAATCCCAGCCTACAGGAAATTCTTGCCATTCTCCTCATTCTTCAGCAAAAATGAGCAAAGGCCTTTTTGCGTGCTGCTCTGCTCCATGCAGATGCCTGCTGAGGGTTCTTTCAGAAAATGGTGGTGAAGGACACTGCTTGACTTCTAGAAGCACTTCTGGCTTGGAAAGCGAGGCCATTTTCAAGCAGTTGATTCCAGTCCATTAGCTGAAGGTTTTCCATGGGCCTCACAGTCCCCAAACCCCTAAACAGCATCGAGCATCTGTGGATAGACCTCAAAAGAGCAGTGCAGCAAGACGGCCCAAGAATCTCACAGAACTGAAAGAAGTCGCAAGAAAGAATAGACGCAAATCCAAATCCCAAAACAAGAATTGAAAGACTTAGCTGCTACTAAAAAAGTTCATCATGGCCCCTGGTCGTGACCAAGAGGAGGTCATATTTTCTCTGCAATCAACCATTTCTCACCAAACCCCACTCTGAATGACTTTGTTTACATCTTAACAATCTAATTATGCAGGAATTTGGAGAAATTGATAGAATTCCCCTTTAATGTGACCTGCCTAATGAGTAGCCTGTGGTTTTGGTCGATGTGAATTCCTCCAAACAGACACGAACAGAAGAGCCAAGCATTGTGCAAATATTAAAAGCCTTGGTGATATCAGTACTGCACAGGCCAAACTACTGTTATACACACACTTTATGTCCAAATGTTTGTGGACACCCCTTCTAATGAACGCATTCAGCTACTTTAAGTTGCACCCATTGCTGACACAGATGTGCAAATACACACACACACACACACACACACACACACACAAACACACATGCCTTGTCTAGTCCCTGTAGAGAAGTACAGCCAATAGAATAGGACTCTCTGGAACACATTGGAACCTATGACACCATGCGTAATGCCAGGCGTGGGCTTGAAGGGTATAAAGCCCCCCAGAATTTAGCTGTGGAGCAGTGGAAGAACTGTGCTCCCTGAAATGATGGATGGTGCTTCATCCAATACTTTAGAGATAAGTTCGGGAGTTCATCCTGACCTCACTATCACTCTTGTTGCTGAATGCAATCAAATCCTCACAGCAATGCTTCTCCAAAACCTAGTAGAAAGTCTTCTTCCCTGGACAGTAGAGGCAGGATACACTCTTTTTAATTATTTTTTTTGATTTCAGAACAACCAATGAATGAGCAGATGTCCCAATACTTTTGTCCATATGGTGTGTATATAGGTATGCGCTAGTACAGCCCCTGATCTGTATGGCAAATATTCACTCGCATTACAGCTGCAGTGAGATCTGTCTTGTCCTACAAATGTAAGCAATGGATGTAATATGAGGTCAAGCAAAAGGTCACATATGAATCCCAATAAACATGCAATAACGCGGCCGAGCGTCCTTTCGAGGTCGGTCTAAGCGGCAAGTCCCTAACGGTTCGGCCCTGGACTTTTCTGTGTATGGGAGTGTGGGAGCGGCTTCATGTTTAATAATGAGACTCTGCTAACAAGGCGCACGTCTAGTTTGTCAGCAGTGTGAATATCAAACAGCAGCGATCCTCCCACAGCCGCGTGGCCTGGCACTCCGGAAAATGATCCTAACTCAAAGTGAGAGCGCTTGATCATTGCTTAAACTGGATATAAGGGCTGTTCCATCAGCCGAGGCATTGTGTGATCGGACTCGACATTCCGGGCCAAATTTATGGAGAGATGCAGTGCCACCCTGAAATCGGCCATTTGGCCCGAAAAGATCTCCGATGTCTGGAAAGCACATTTGCTCGAGTAACAATGTGTGCGCGCCTCTAATTCGCTCGGTAATATTTCAGACAGCTGGGGAAATTGGAGTCTTTAGAATTCCGCACCACGGCTGGCGTACTCCGAACCGTTCCAGCTCTGCCCCTCCGTTAGAAATACCAAGGGGAAGGTACACAGGCGGAAAAGGTCCATTCTGTATTCTGGAGGTCCACTGAGGCCTCGCTTTTAATTGCGAAGCATTCGCAGCCTCACAATCTCACGACTCCGGACCGAATTAGAATGAATTCCTCCGAGCTCCAACAAAGGGTACGTTAATGTGCGCTCGGGCATCGCCAGTGGACCTCAATTGTATTCCTGTTGGCTGCTTGTCAGATAGGCAAGACACATTAAGATTTCAGGTCTTGGGATCCACAGTGCCTGACCCCAGAGATAGAAAGCCGGACAGCTTCGGTTTGAATAGTCCTTCATTTAGGCTGTTGTTCTTTTTTTATTTTTATTGTCCAAATTTCATGGAGAATCAGCCAATAGAAACGCCCCAAAAATGACTTGGAATAAAATCCTTTCCATTGAAAGCTCAGAAAAGGAGACAGCAATAAGATCCATTTAAGGAGACCCAGTTAAAAGCATCATAAAACCAGTCAAAACATGGGTGGTCCGGCAATCTGATGAAAATACCAGCTATGCTGGATCGGATCACGTCTTCAGCTCATGATGATTTGCGAGGAGCTTGCAAAGGGAAGGGAGGGAGGGCTGGAGTTCAGGTGGCTTTTGCTTTGTGGTCACACACTGCCCTTCCCCATCCAACCTCATTGCTACTTCTGCCAGTTCCTTCATGGCTGCCCTCAGCACATGGCCTGTAGACGGACGAGGTTCAAGTTTGCACAATTTCACTTTTTGAACGCAATAAGCAAAAGTATGTTTGGAGAATTTCATGAAAAGAAAGCCTGTCCAACTGTTAAGCACTGGGGTTTGTGTGTCAGCCAGTGGCACAAGGAACATTTTACTGGCAGAGGGAAAAATGGATTCTATTAAACACCAGAAAATTCTGGAGGGAAAAAAAAAGTTGAAGATGAAATGCATATGGCTTCTACAGCAGGGTAACGATCCTAAACATCCTAACATGGTCACACACTGCCCTTCCCCACCCAACCTCACTCCTCCTTATCCACAAGCACTGACTCGATCTTTCAGCTACTGCTGCCAGTTCCTTCACGACTGCCCTCAGCACATGGCTTCTGAACCGAAATCCAACCAGCAGAGCCATGGCAGTCCTTGCTCCGAAACCCGGAACACCTCTCTACAGGTCCACTAATATATGCCAGCCCACCACCCACACTGTCTCCGCCCAGCCACCCGATCTGTATGCTACTTTATATAATTGCGTAAATGTTCCTATACAGTAGGTCTATCATGGAAGAGATATGTAGGTGTCATGTAGCCTCAAGAACGGTGCTACACTATTATCTGGTACATGCCTGAAGCCCCGCCTCCCTAAACGAAAATATTCTACTAGAAATTCCATCAATACCCTGTTCACGACAAGTCTGCACAACCGCCTGGCTGCGATCCTTTCCTGGCTCCACATATCAGAGAGGAGACTGGCCTAGGCCTAGCAAGGCTAGCACAGGCCATCTGAACTTTAGCTGAAACTTCCTCTGGTCCTCATAAGCTGAAGGCTTGGTCAGACTACAGCTGTGAGAACTGATAAGAACGGCAGTAGCAGCCTTCCAAAAGCCTGCATGCTGGCCAGATCTTTGTCCAGCTATGTCTCAGCTGATTGACAGTGGGGGGATGGGGAAAATGTGTACATTTGATATTTGGATGAACTGTTGCTCTAACCACGTTGAGAGACAGCAGCTCAGATCATTCGAAATTCCCTTTGCCTCTGACTGTGTTTTTTTTTCTTTAGGGCTTTGGCGATGCCTGAAGGGAAAGCTTTAGAAGTGCTGCTGCAGATGTAGGAGAAGTGCCGGAAAAAGTGCTGGAATCTGCGCCCAGCACCGCGTATGAGGAGTGAATCGCGTGGCTGCACTGCAGTGCAGAGAGTAACATCATGCAGATACGGGCCAGCAACATCAGGTAATGTTCACATCAACCCTCAGAATGCGGGGGAAATGGGATCTCTGTGATTTTGGATGTGGTGTGATTGCCGGTGTCAGAAGTGGGGGTTTGAGTAGTTGTAGAATGGCTGATCATCTGAGGATGCTCAGGATGTCCAGCCTTGTCCAGTAGGTCCGGGTTCCACTTCTGTTCTTAGCCAAGAACAGAAAGCTGAGGATGCAGTGGCTCAGCACAGGCCCACCTGTGAAGTTCCATGCAGCTCTCCTCTGGCTGGTCTCCCTTTGCCCTCACCATCAGACCCCAGCAACTTATCGTCTTCAACGTTCCTATATTCAGGCAAGTTCACCTCCTCCTCTGCCACGTTCTCTCTTCACTGACTTCCTGTAGCTGCTGCCCAGGTCATCAGATTCAGACCCCTGACTCTGGCCTACAAAGCCAAGACTGGACCAGCCAGCCCCTCCGTACTTGATGGCAATGGTCAAAACCCTGATCTACACCAAGAGCCCTTCCAGCTTCAGGTACGGCTCGGCTCGACCCGCCATCCTTTAAGATCCACGGAAGACGAGCGTCCAGACTTTTTACTGTCCTGCACCGAAGTGGTGGAACGAACTTCCCCTGGGTGTCCGAACAGCAGAGTCCAACGCTCACTGTCTTCAAACCCAGACTGAAGACCCTCCTCTTCTGAGAGGACTTGGGTGAAGAGTAGAGTATTATGGTCTTCATATTGACTTGTGTTTAGTAGAGTCTAGGAGGTATCTTTGAATTTTTAGTCTATTTTAGTCATCATCATGAATCCAGGCACCCAACCAGGCTGGTGGAGGTGGCGGTGTAGTGTAATGGTATGGGGGATGTTTTCTTGGCACACTTTGGACCTATTAAAACCAATCAGTCATCGCTTAAAGGCCTCAGACTGTGTGAGTAGTGTTGCTGACCCTGTGCACCCCTTCATGAGCACAGTTTACCATCTTCTAATGGCTTGATGATGCACCGCCTCACACAACAGAAGCCGTCTCTGAGAGCGGACAGCGCTTTTCTTCTTAGAGCCGAACGCATAACTGCGAAACAGGGCAATCAAAGAGAGTCAAAGAGAGTCGGGGCTCCTGTGATGAAACTTTGTGAAACACAAGACACAAGAGCCACTGGAACGCAGTCTGCGAGTGCTGGTGTAAAGGCATCACTCATTATTAATAATCCTCTGGCCATCGCGCTGCTCTTTCAGACACTGCAGGAGCTGATGGATAAAGAATCTTGCATCTCGTTGATATTTAAAGAGGCAGCCTATGAGAGCGGTCCACAGGCTGTGTGAGGTACGCATGTGGCGGCTAGAACCCAGACCCGTGGCCCGGGGGAGGCGGCTGGCTTGGACAGAAATAGCAGGTTTATTCATGCAGTCAGTGTATGGGCTCAGAGAGTGTGTGGGTCTAAAACGGGGCTCTGTGTGAGTACGTTTGGCCAGACTGAAGATATGTAGAGTCAGGTGGAGTCTGTTTAACCATTTACTCTTCTAAAAGGGCTCTTTACATGAGACCTCAAAGAGCCAGCTGGATGCTTTAATAGTCCTTGCTTGGTTAAAGGAGTCTTCACATTGGTGTAAAAACATTTGTAGATGGTTCTTGAGTCAAACGCTCATTTTTATGTGCGATATAGAAGATTTCTATTGTTGGTATTGTTTTTTTTATAGATTCCAATGTAACTAGATGATTATCTAATTAATTATAGAAAGTATACAATTCTGTACTGCAGAAATTACACAACACAACCATATATTGTTATGTGGATGTCTCTCTCTCTCTCTCTCTCTCTATATATATATATATATATATACAGTCCACCATGACTTTTTGATTTGTGAGGGGGGGGGGGTATGGTATTTACACACAATACCATACTACAGTTAACTACAGTTCACACAATACCATACCATGACCTCCTTATTGTAATAGTTCGGTATGAATCAGGGCCGGCCCAAGCCTTTATGGGGCCCTAAGCAGATTTTCATGTGGGGCCCCCCATACCACCACCTCAGCACCAGATGCTGAAGCTCCCGGGCCTTTATCGTCCACCCAAGCGTCACGTATCTGCATTTGTATCTAGTATCGGTGTACCAACTATAAAAAAATAATTAATATAAAAATGTTTTTATCTGTGTGATACCAATCAATTATATTATTCAATGTTATTTTTGAAATATATATGTTTCATCATCATTATTATTATTATTATTATTATTATTATTATGGTGCCCCCTCGTGGTGTGGGGCCCTAAGTGGCCGCGTAATTTGAGTATGCCTTCTGCTGGCTCTGATATGTACACATGTACCACTACACCTCTGTGCACTTGACAACAGAGTCCTGTGGAAATGTTGGTTCAGGGGAACTGTGAAGGTCAAAATTTGGAAGACCAGGGAAAAACCCTGGATGCAAAGGTCAATCCAGCTACTGTATAATTACGCTAAGCACAAGGGGCTCAGGTATATATCTACAGTATATATATCTAAATCTCTCTCTCTATATATATATATATATATATATGTAGGTGGTGTTTGGTTTTCCTCTTCAGTATCAATGTCCAAACACGTCAAAAAACGTGGCAAATTTAAAGAAATTACGCAAGAGATTACGCAACAGTACCATTTCCTCAGACTGTACAGTTAGAAAGCGTCCTGCACCGCCCCTCCCTCCCTCCCTCCCTCTGCACTGTGTCATCCCTGCTGCTGGACACTAATTGAGTATGAGAGATGTATTGTACTGAAATAATCTTCTAACTTCCGGATGAGCGGCTTGCGGAGGAAACAGGGGCAGAGGCTCTAGTGTCATCTGGCACGAGAGTGAGTGATCTGTGTCCAGTCACACGAGTCAGGCCGGGGGTGGGGGGGTGTAGTGTTGTAGGGGGCTGGGGGGGTTGGGTGCAGTTAATTTCTCAGACCAAAATACCTGAATCGGTCATACCCGTTTCCCAGGGCAACGCTTCTGGATTGCAATTTCTTGCACCAACATCATACACAAAGCGACAGATGGACATGAAACGGTGGACTGGAGCCGTCTGGAGAGAGCTACTTGCTTTGCCTGCGTATGGCTATTGGACTACTACTGGCAAACCTCTAAGCAACGTCATAGCAACACTCTATCATGCAATTAGGGATAACCAAGCAACCATCTATCGACACCACGACACAATAGTGAGCACATAGCCTGAGATACCATAGCAACACCCAAATATAACCACTAACCACTAACCACTAACACCCTAGCAACCACTAAGCAACATCATAGCGACTTTATGAAATACCATGGCAAACATCTTGGAACGCTGCATCACACATCTAGCAACCACCCAGCAACACCATAGTAATACCATAGCGACCATCAGATTCCACAGCAAGCACTTAGTTTCACACTAGTGAACATGTATCAACACCATAGCAATCATCTGGGATAACAGAGCAACCACCTATCAACACCACAGCAGCCACCTAGCAACACCATGCAAACAGGATCTGCACACAGTTTTACTCTAGTGAGCACATGGCGACATCCTAGTGACCACCTAGGATACCATAGCAACACCCAAATATAACCACTAAGCAACACCCTAGCAACCACTAAGCAACATCATAGTGACTTCCTGAAGAACCATGGCAAACATCCTGGAACACCATATCATACACTTAACAACCCCCCAGCAACACCATAACAGCCAGCTGGCAACTACTTAGCAATACCATAACAACCACATGATTCCAAAGCAACCACCTAGCAAACAGTATTACTCTAGTTTTGCACAGTTTTACTCAAGTAAGCACATAGCGACCCCATAGCAACCGCCTGAAATACCATGGCAAGCATCTTGGGACATTATATTATGCATCTAGCAACCACCCAGCAATTACTTAGAACCTGATTCCATAGCAATCACCTAGCACACAGTGTCTGCACACAGCTTCACTCTAGTGACCACGTAGCAACACCATGGCAGCCACCTAGCAACACCATAGCAACCACCTAACAAACAGTAGGGGGGGGGGGTGCAGTCTAGTGCCGTTATGTGCATTTGTTCCTGTATTGGTTTAATGCTAAAAATCTGGATCTGTTATGGAATTTGAACTTAAAGTGGGCGTGGCCAAATGTTTAACATTTACGTTTAACATTAGCGGACGATGGTATGATTTTAGAGCACGGTGGTGAATGAATTAAACATGCATGATCTACATTTTCTAATTATGGGTGATATTTTGTCAGGTTCTCAATATTTTATATCTGATATATTTTGAGCACTAAACAGATACGGATACGGACGATGGCACCACGCTGAAGAAATGGTCCCACGTGCTCTAAAGCAGTGATGAATGGCCGTGCGTTTCGTTACAGAAGAGAATAATCATATGGTGTGAATCTCGTACAGCTGTTTCTTATCTGCCCGGCTGGTACAGCACCGAACCGCTGTGATTAATATATTTGTCAGTTTCGGAGTACCCCAGGGGCAGCGCCTGTTGCAAAATGACAAGGCCGGTGTCAAATCCAGCTTGAGAAGTGCACAGAAGCAAACACCTCCTCAGGAAAGCCCTGCCGGATCCTTGGTAAAGAAATGCGGCGTGGGCCAGGGACTTGGCCCGCTGCGACGCCTGAGTCAGCACTGTGTGAAGGTAGAAAGCTGTCACAGCTCATCAGCATTGACAGTCTGGGAAATATATAAATATATATGCAATTGAAAGACTTGGACTCCTCGGCCTTTGCTCAGGAATACAGCAAAAAGTGCTGCAGTTACAGCACCATCCATTAAGGCCTAGCCTGCCTATAGAAGTGGAGATTAAAGTGGAGTGTTTTTTAAGGTGGAACATCAGTGTGTCGCATCCACCTTAAACACGCTTTCGAATGCACTGATTGAACCAGTTGTTTTTGGTGTATTAATAATAAACTTGCGGCTCAGATGCTGTTTTACGAGCCGATTTACCACCCTGTTATTTTACTTTCGAATCAAACACTGTTTTTCCACAAAAAATTATACGCTCTGCTTCTATTGACTGCTTTATGACACCAAGGCGGCCCAAAGCAGCATGGCATAGCTTAGCATAGTCTAGCCTAGCACAGTTTTTTTTGTCTGTAGCAAGACATTTTAGCGAAAAGTGTTGCTGATGGTGTCCTCTGGGTGTCCAGTCGGCACGGTGCGCTGTTAGCTTGCTAAAGACATGGTAGTCGGGTCTTAGCAAGCGTTTAGCATCCAGTTAGCTTCAACGACTGGCTAAGTAGAGTGAAAGACGGGAGAGATGAAGCTAGCTGGGTGCTATGACTAAGTAGATTCCCGTAGCAGGTACCAGGCCATGCTTTACTTGGAAGTAGCCATTACTTTTAGCCTCTGGAAGCTTTCGCTAGTGGGCTGGGTGTATGTAAATTTTGGGGGTGTAAATTGGCTCGTTTCACAGCTCCATTTTACTTGCGCAGTGTTTGAGGTTCACGGCTTGTCACGTCCAAGTACCGAACTCTCATTATTTAGCTATGTCATGGTGAATACAGTTCCAGGGCAGCTAATATTTACAGCGTTGCACCTCCTCAGAAAGTGCACTATGTACAGTGCCTGGGGAGCAGAGAGGGTGAAGGGCCTTGCTCAAGGGTCCAACAGTTGTAGCTTGCCGAGACCTTGCTGGGTATCGAACCCACAACCCTGTCATCAATAGCCCTGAGCCACCACTGCCCTCTGCTATGTTAGCATATGATAAGCACTGTTACGTGGGCTGGAACTGCTGCTCTACCTCCAACCCTCTTCCTTTATCTGGGCTTGGGATCGACAAAGTGACCTTATATATAGAGACAGTTTGGCAGAATTACTTTTTTAGATTTTTTTGTGTGGTACATCCCGCTCTGTAAACAGGGGCCGGGGTCAGAGGCGTCTTTGGCTATGCACAGTGGGTCTGCTCTGACTGTGAGGCCGAGCACTGGGAGTGTTGTGGGACGGGGCTCACGGCAGCACCTGCTGCTGAGTACAGTAACTGAGGAACATGTGTGTTCACCTCAGATTCTCTAAAAGTCTCCAATATCACCAGAAAAAGTTGCTAGATTTGTCACTAGTCGCTTAAAAAAAAAAAAGAAAAAGTTGCTACAGGAGGTCACTAGAGGGGTCTGAAAAGTCTCTAAATATAAAGACAAAGTCTTATACTGCTTATTTAACACAGTGTCTCTTTTTTTCATTCAGTAGAGCCACAATTAGAATGGTGAATAAGTGGCGCCCACCCTGATCCCACTATCAATTAGCTGTGAGTGTGTGTTAATTACTTGCTGTGACACAGTGGAACTGCATGCGGACACTCGGAGGCAGTTATTGTGCATCACTTTGTACACACGCCTAACACTCTGGCCTGTTAATGGAGGGTTGCACGTTGTCGCGTCGGCTGTTAGACCTAACGCCCAGCACTTTCTAAGCAAATGAAGCCCAGTTTGTAGCCCTAATAGGTTTCCAGCAGCAGGCCAGTGTTTTAGAAATGCCAGATCCCAACCCTGTAATTCTGATAGCTGGAACACGGTCCAAAAGTCATGACCCAGTTGCAATTGACTCCAACAGTTACACTCAGATGCCACTTCAAGCCACTTGGCCTTTCATAAGCGCATGCTGCATTAACGATCAGGCCTAACGCAAGCCACGCTTAGCTGGAAGTACAGTGTGTTTACGGGAAAGTCATGTGGGGACTATAGCTAGGAATAATTGAGGAGGCCAAACTGTGATTAAACTCCCTCATGTTTACTGAACCTTATCTACCGTAGTGCAGCAGAGTTCGCAGTGATCGTAAATGAATGGGATCCGCCGCCATGTATTTTAATCCAGACCTTCAGAAGTACTTTGCTCAATGTCTTCATTAGAAAAGATGATGCCTGGTGATGCAAATTCCAAAGCTTCGTCAAAATACTCTCAGCTCCTCAAACAAGCAGCTGCCGAACACTGCTGAATGGAAGCCCACAAAGCGGTAGAAGGCTATAAGAAGAGAGGAAAGCGTCTCAGGTAGCTGAGCTGTGGCCTCAGTTCGTGGTGTAATAAGAAAAGGCAGTTATCAGAAACAGTGAAGGTCAAGTTGAGGTCTGGAAGAGCAAGAAAGTTCTCCCTGATAGTTGCTTGTAGCACAGCTAAAACGGCAAATCCCAACTCCTGTCTTACTGCACAAACCCTTCAGGCGGTGCACTATTCTACTGTGCAGTGATACCTGCAGGAATATGACCCTGATAAAAAAATCCAGAGAAGAAAACCTTTCCTATGTTCTCACCATGTTCTCAGATGTTTTCAAAGGACCATCTAAATAAGTCTGATGCATTTTGGAGAAAAGTAGAGATGCTAATGCTGCGGTAGCAATGCTGGGCAAGGTCGACGGCCAGCAGGGTAGCCATGCTAACATTGCGGTAGCAATGCTGGGCAAGGCCAACAGCCAGCAGGGTAGCCATGCTAAAATTGCGGTAGCAATGCTGGGCAAGGCCGACAGCCAGCAGCATGCTGATGTCGTGGTAGCAATGCTGGGCAAGGCCGACGGCCAGCAGGGTAGCCATGCTAATATTGCGGTAGCAATGCTGGGCAAGGCCGACAGCCAGCAGCATGCTGATGTCGTGGTAGCAATGCTGGGCAAGGCCGACGGCCAGCAGGGTAGCCATGCTAATATTGCGGTAGCAATGCTGGGCAAGGCCGACAGCCAGCAGCATGCTAATGTCGTGGTAGCAATGCTGGGCAAGGCCGACAGCCAGCAGGGTAGTCATGCTAATGGCGTGGTAGCAATGCTGGGCAAGGCCGGCGGCCAGCAGGGTAGTCATGCTCATGGCGTGGTAGCAATGCTGGGCGAGGCCGACGGCCAGCAGGGTAGCCATGCTAATATTGCGGTAGCAATGCTGGGCAAGGCCGACAACCAGCAGCATGCTGATGTCGTGGTAGCAATGCTGGGCAAGGCCGACGGCCAGCAGGGTAGTCATGCTAATGGCGTGGTAGCAATGCTGGGCAAGGCCGACGGCCAGCAGGGTAGTCATGCTAACATCATGGTAGCACTGCTGGACAGACACTTGTTAGCTTTGTGGCTAAGTGTAGTCCTCAGATCGTCAGTACCAGAAAATGTCTCTTCTAAAGAAACAAGAGGCAGTTCTAGCGCAAGGTCCATCAGTCAGCCAGTCAGACACTTTCTCAGCCAGAGCAGTAAGCTAAACGGCCGTCTCTACGGGAAGAACTGTAGATCAAATCAAATTTCATACTGATACTGACCTCTGGAGGTGTGGAGCGATCTGCGGAAACACTGAAAGGGAGACTCCTGAAAAGAATGGAAGCTGTAGGTGGACTCAACACTCTAACATCTGATATTAGACAAGACAAGACAAGCATGTTTACCATTAGTGTTGGACTCATTAGATGGAATTTGGCTTCTTCCTTTAACTCATCCATGCAGTGAACACACACACACACACACACACTAGTGGTCAAACACACACAGTGACAGTGAGCACACATAGCCCAGAGTGGTGGGCAGCCATTGCTGCAGCCCAACAGAGGCAGCTTGCCTTGTGGGTATTGAACCCACAACCCTGTCGTTTTTTTTGTTTTTTTATTGCATTTTTCCTGACACTGACAAATTGCTAAAATAACCTTAATGGCGTTAAATAAAGGCAAGGTTTCACACAGAATTACATTTTTACATTTTTACAATTTACATGATAGTGTGTTTTTCAGAATTACTGGCTGCAAACCTACAACTTTCACAAGTCTCACACTTTCACACCATTTCTTCACACCACTTTCTAAGACTGTAATGTGGGGCTAAGTCATTTCAGGTGATGAAAAAAAAAACTAAAATAGGCTTTGAGCCTTAGAGGCTTGGGGCTTGGAGCCACTGTTTAAGATTTCATCAAATGCAAATGCATCAGTTCACATTTATGAAAAATCGTACTTCTAATTGCGATGGAGGTCGCCGGAGAATCCAGATCAGATTGTTTTTAGAAAACCTTTTTATTATAAGTCAGGCCTACGTTAAGCTCCCATCAAGACTCTCACTGTAACAGTCTAACAGTCACGTTGCTTCTACAGTAACGGCCCCACACCGGATTCACCTTTACCTGTTGTGGTTTTAATGTCATGGTTGAAAAGTGTGTTGTAAGTGTATAAACTGCAAGTAGCCGAGCTTATGCAGTTACAATACACTGCTCAGCCATAACATTAAAACCACTGACAAGTAAAGGAAGTAGCATTGATTTTGTCAGTAATCCGATCAACACGTTTACATGCACCTGAGCAATCAGATAAACCCTGAAGAGAGCAAGGCCAATTGTGCTCTCTCAGGGCCTCGACTGCAGATGGCTAGCAGCATGTCCAGGATTTGAACCAGCGACCCTCTGATCATAGTGGTAGCTCCTTATGTACCACCCACCCAATCGCACGCAATGAGGTGAGGATCCCCCTCCAACACGTGCCCATTCAAGCCAGTCAAACTCTAGCCGATGCAACATCACGTGCAACTAACATGTCTGGAGGGAGGCGTTGTGGGGAGAGAGCGCCATCTACTCACCCTGAAGAGAGCAGGGCCAATTGTGCTCTCTTGGGGCCTCGGCTGCAGATTGCTAACAGCATGACCAGGATTTGAACCACTGACCCTCTGATCATTAGGGTTTTTGATTGCAAGTGAACGGTCAGTTGTTGTCCTGGCAAAGCTAAATGCCGTTGTTCTGCACAGTATCCACCACCTTGGTAGGCAAATTCACCATCGCATCCTGGTTCTTCTTTGTTTGACTTGTGTTGTTTTTTGCAATGTGGGCTTAACAAAGGCTCTGTCATTCAGCAGCATGGCGAGGTGTCGTATGGGAGCATGCGGTTTCAGACGAGGCCCATGTTTACTGCCTTTCGCTCCATACTAATTGCTTGGCCCCTCTGGAGGTATGTTACTTTATTAATCTCGAATCCATTAACCATGTAATTGCTTGCACAAACCCTTATGACAGAGCAAGCTCATCTCTGGAAATGTGAGCTAAGCATTTCTGAGCTCTGTGTCTGGTTTACTCTCATTCCTGGAAACGATGCTATTCCCACTTTAATTAAGCCATCATGTGGTCTGTGCTCAATGCTCTCATTGTTCACGGCCAGATTAAAATATTCATTATTCTAGGTTGCCCCCCTGTCCACCCCGTCCCCTCTCTCTCACTCTCTCTCTCTCTCTGTTTTGGTTATCATGGCCGTAGGAAGCTCAGAGACCGGCCCAAGTCATTGACCTCTTGTGATACAGAAAGTTGCACTACTTCTCAAAGAGCAAAAGCAGCGGTTTTGTGCCCCAGAAACGAGACTTTACAAACAAGCACATTGCTGTTCTACTGAGACGCACTGTAACGGCCCCCTCAGTAAGCCTCTGTAATTTAAAAGTCCGCAGTTATTGGAAAGTGCAGATCCGCACACTGATGTAATTGCTTAAATAAAGGCTCGGAGCCGAGACTCCAGTTGACCTTGGGGATGGTAAATCTCTCTTGTGGGCTGATTTCTGAGGCTCAGCGCCTTCGAACGAACGAACCACGTCCACAGATGAATGTTGCTGAGATGGGAACCAGCTCCTTTGGGGCTAATTGAGAACTGCCACTTGCAGTATCTCATCACCACTACCCCATTATGGGCCACTTTGCTCTGCTTTATCACAGAGTTTTACTACAGAGGAAACTTTATATGTGATACAGATGTAATTGCTACGGCAAAAAAATGAAGTTGGCCTGGCTTGTGGACAGTGAGCTTCTGGCACAGATAGTGGGTAAAAACTATATCTGTAAGGTATACCATAGACCATGCTCTTACAATATATGCTCAGATTACTTCGTTAAACCACTGTAGGGTGAGCTGGTGGATACTTGCCTAATATGTAAGAGCTCTGAAGGCACCCCATGGTACCCCATGGGGTCCAAGTTAG
Source organism: Salminus brasiliensis (assembly GCF_030463535.1). NCBI lineage: Eukaryota > Metazoa > Chordata > Actinopteri > Characiformes > Bryconidae > Salminus > Salminus brasiliensis. Next base: position 4,560,280 of record NC_132889.1, on the reverse strand, counting down.
ATGCTGGCAGTGGATCCAGCCCCGTCCAAGAGTCCAGGAGAAAGTTGTGAGGTGGGGCCTTGGGCACTTGTCGTTCCTTGGAGCTCTTTTGGTAGGTACTGACCACCCCACAAGACCTGCGTGATGTTTTGGAGATGCTTTGCCCCTTCAGTCGTCTAGTACAGTCTTAAAGTGGCTGAGATTTCTCCTGCTTCAAGAACCGACGGTTCACTTGCTGCCTAATATGTAGATCCCACCCAGTGGCAGGTGCCATTGGAAGCAGATAATCAATGTTATTAGCTATAATCAATGTTTTTAATGGCATGGCCGATCAGTGTATAGCCGCTGTATAAATTGCAAGAAGCTGATTCGTTGTTTTGCTCATAAATATCGAAATATCTTGAAAAAGCAAGAGAAATGGAAAGGTTACAACAGCTGTCACACAAGGCTAGATCGTTAGCTAGCTAATGTGAACAATCTGCAAAATCAACGCAGGCCTTAGCTAGCTGGCTAGTGCGACATTAAGAGAGGCACACCGCATCGGGAGCTATATTGGAGAGGTTGCTGTACGTTGCAGGGTCGGGTTTTGAAACCGTCCTTTTACAAGGAGCTATTCAGAGTCATATTCAGTTGGCCGCGTTCAAGCGACGGTGTTCTCTCCGAGGTGATGGGTACAAGGTTTTGATGTCTTTCTCATTACCTGCAGCAGTGACAATCGCCTTACAAGCGGCGCCTTAGATATTATGATCAAAGTTCTCTCACTTCCTGGCGCTGCTCTCGCGCTCTGACTGAACATTCACCTCGTTTAAGGACTCCGATTGTGGCCGACGTCCCGAAAGCGTGGCATGAAATTTCATTTCTTTGAACATAAGAGTCTACAGCCATGCTGCACTTACGCTAGTCGCCGTTGCAGCTTTCCTATTGGGCTTTTTTGCCATTCTGCAGTTAGCCTAGCATTAGCTTTTAGCATTTTTAGCATGACTTTCTATTTAGCTTCACTTTTGTACTCTATCGTTATTCTATCTAGCTATTGGATATTGTCAGTGGGCTGGGTGAGTCTACGTTTTAGTGGGGGGTGGTTAATATTATGAGTCAGGACTGTGATGTAACAGTTTCAGGGTTTTGGAATCGGCCCGTCTTACAGCTCTGTTTTGGTTCGGCTGCATTTTCTTTTAAAGGAGGAACAACAGTGTTTGAGGGTTTTTTATTCTAGAGCTCCTTTCAGGTTGAAAAGGAAAATTCAAATAAGAAGCCAGGTCGGGGTGCTTTCACCACTCTGCCTCTCTTTCAACTGTGAGTGTTGAAATACACAACCCGTTCATCCGAGCTCAGGGTTATTATTTTTGCTCACATAAAAAGAACGAAATTGAACAGGCCTATTTTCTGGGTCATGTTTGAACCAATCATTTTTCCGGGTCATTTTTGGTAATAAAACATATTTCTTGGGTCACCAAATTCCCGCAAAGAGCAGGTTTTACATGACCATGTTACGTTTCACCCAGCATTAGGTTTAGTGCCCTGAGCTCCCCTACAGTCCCTCCTGGGCACTGGCAACAACAGGCCTTTTTCGAGATTTCTCTCTGAAAGAACGGCTGCAGTCTGCTGACGTGCTAGATTACATTAATAATGCAATATCTCTTATCAGATTTTTTTATTTTGGGCTGGGGATGAAATTAAACTGCCATCGAATTGCAATGGGAAAGGAGCTCCCATCGTGTCCTTGCCGCTTCAGCTCTCCTAAGGCTGTGTGCGATTGGTTGCGAAACAGACAGCAGAAACAAGCTGCTTCGCAACTGTCTGATGTAATATTTGTTAACAGACCTTTAACCCAATTCCCAAGACATCTTTTCGATGGCTATTTTAATCACTGAACTGAGGTCACTTTGGGCCATGATTCAAACCCGCTGCATGGTTCAGCCTGTCTCCCGCTAGCCCCGGTAATCTATCTGCATCTGGTCAGAAGTGTTTGAGTTTATTTAAGAGATGCTAATGGTGTGCTAAGGTTAGATAATTGGATGGTTTATTTAGAATGGTCATTATGCAGTTTGCCCTACCTGGATTTAAGATCAGTTGGGCTCAGTTGCAGTGATTAGCATTCTCTTACTGCTCCAGACAAACAGAGCTTGATGGACAACCTCCATTTATATTCATGGTTTTAATGATGCATTCGAATTTATGTTTATTCAATAAATGGTTCTTTATTTGACTGATGTCTGATTTCTCCATTCATCATCAACATAATCAAGTTAACAACTACACCGAACAAAACCTGCTGAGGATGCCAGTCTTATAATGTCAGTTCAGTGTGGCGCCTGTTTTAATACTTGGTTCAGTATTTGTTTTACTGGTTCAGTGTTTGGTTCAGTATTTAGTTCAGTATTTGTTTTACTGTTTTAGTATTCGTTTCAGTCACTGGTTTAGTATTAGTTTTAGTATTTGTTTCAGTATTTAGTTCAGTATTTGTTTCAGTGTTTTGTTCAGTATTTGGTTCAATATTTGATTAACTGTTTGTTTTACTGTTTTAGTATTTGTTTCAGTATTTGTTTCAGTGTTGGGTTCAGTATTTGTTTCAGTGTTGGGTTCAGTATTTGTTTCAGTGTTTGGTTTAGTATTTGTTTCAGTATTTGGTTCAATATTTGTTTTACTATTTGTTTCACTGTTTCAGAATTTGTTTCACTATTTGTTTTACTGTTTTAGTATTCGTTTCAGTCACTGATTCAGTATTAGTTTTAGTATTTGTTTCAGTCACTGGTTTAGTATTAGTTTTAGTGTTTGGTTCAGTATTTGTTTCAGTATTTGTTTCAATATTTGTTTCAGTGTTGGGTTCAGTATTTGGTTCAGAATTTGTTTCAGTATTTGGTTTAGTATTTGTTTTAGTATTTGGTTCAGTATTTGTTTTACTGTTTCAGTATTTGGTTCAGAATTTGTTTTACTGTTTCAGTATTTGGTTCAGAATTTGTTTCAATATTTGGTTCAGTATTTGGTTTACTGTTTCAGTATTTGGTTTAGTATTTGTTTCAGTATTTGGTCCAGTATTTGTTTTACTGTTTCAGTATTTGGTTCAGTATTTGGTTTAGTATTTGTTTCACTGTTCCAGCCACTGTTTTAGGCTTCCTCGTCTCCTTGCCTCCCTCCACATTAAACTCCACAACAATTCAGCTCAGTTTTAATTTTCCTTCAGAAAAATATTGATACTGATACTTTCTCCACCTCTAATAAGTTCTGCATTACTTGAAGTAAGTGCAAAAGATAGTAGCACTGAAGGGATTTATTATTTCAGAACACAGCTAAGACTTTTAAAAGCCAACGCAATTTTCAAACTCTTTTCTCATTTGCGAGCATCTAAATGCATTTACAGTGGCACAGAAGCAACCCAAACCAGTCATCTGCATTAAACCATGAGATGCGGGAATTCATTCCATCTCTAATACGGTTTATTATTTATAACAAAAACAAGCTATCATAAATTGGATGGCCTAATTTCCTCTCTAGATGAATTGGAGTGCACTGTGCATGGCAAGTCCCCAGAGCCATTTGAATATTTCAGTGTGAGTTACTTTGTCACTGCTGCATCAAGTACCTGCTCATATTCCCGCAGATCAGACACTAAGCATCATGCAATCTGCATGTATCCTGAATGTATTGTGAAGCATGCAAATACACATGATGTTATATATATAACATGTATATATATATATATATATATATATATATATATATATATATATATAAAACATAAAATCATATTTTAGCTGAGTTTTTTTTAGGCTTTAGGAATGAACCCTAACTTAAGGATATTTGAACAAATAAATAAAAACGAATAATAATCTTAAATTCAAATGAAAATTGAAATAATTGATCATTAAAAAGACAATTTAATTGAAATTATTCTGGCTAGAGTACTACCCTGTAGCTTTCTTCCCAAAAATAACTCAAATGAGTTTTTTTTAAAGTACAATCCAGACTTTCAGTCTTTACCTCTTACCCCAGTTCTATTTGTAACAGCTCCAGCATCAAGGGGGGCATGGATGGGCCTGCTCAAAGAAGAGCCACAGCACAGAGAAGTGTGAGAAGACAGAATTGATGATAATGTAAACATCTGAGACTACATTACCAAACTGGGATTTCTCATTTAAGCCTAATAAACAAACAACAAAGAAAAAGTGGTAATTCACAAATTAAAAGAATTCAATTACGTATAGATATACAACATATATCGTTGCTATCACAAACAAATTGTATCTAAATTTTTGCAGTTTTTCACTTTTTGTCATAATTAGAATCTGGCAGTTGTTCTTTACACTGCATCAAAATTTCAATAGAAATGGACCAATAGAAATGCTCCAAAATGACTCTTGGAATAAAATACATTGCCTTTTATTGTTTCATTGTTTTAGATTGGAGAAGGTGTAGATAGTTTAGCTGTTCTTGAGCCAGAGCTGATTTGTTAGTAGAATAGGAGGTATTTTCCCTATTCGTCATTTTTCTAATTGACTTTTTGATTTACTTTTTTGCTTGCACACAGCGAAAAGTCTGAAATACACACTCAACCCTGTCAAACCTGCTGAAAAAGACTAAAGCTTTTGCTTTTGTTTCAGGTGGTCTAAGCTGGCCTTTGATGGTCTGGGTGGTTAAAAAATGCTGGTCATCCAGACAAAAAAAAAAAACACACCCTGTACTGCTAAGCTAGCTGGTTAACCAACTCCTGACCTGCATAGTGTATGTCACATTTGATTTTGGTCATGCTGGTCATGCAGGCTGTCCAAGCTAGGTGATGCCGGACATGCTGGTTGGCCAGCTTGATCATACTGGTGGTCTTGTAAACCAGCCAATCCATCAAACTCAAACAAAAACATACCCTGTGCTGGTCAAGAGCTAAACTGGTCAAGCAGCTCGACCAGCTTGAGCTGGCCAGGCTGTTTTTTTGTAGTTCTTTCCAGCAGGAAATGCAGAATGTAAACATAATTAATTATAGAATTGATTATATAACTACAGGTATACAGCCATATCAACCCCATTACTGTCGCCATGCGATTAACAGTGAGCGTCTCGAGACAGAACTCAATCCTACACCGCCCTTCACCAGCAGTGAGATGCAGCCAAAGAAGCTCAAGCTGTTCCATTATTTCCATGCGAGTGGCATCTCCTTGGCGTGGGTGTTCCACGTGGCGAAATGCAGGAATACAGTTTGACTGTAAATGGCTTCAGACTGGAGAGGCATGTATTGTTGAGTTCGAGGGTGCCTGATATGACGTGGGGTTCAGTTTGTCGAGTATATGATGTGTCCAGATTGATGGCTGGGGTCTGACAGCATGAAGGACGCATGCAGCTAATCCATCAGCATTAGGCCGGTGTGTGGAACAGGTGGAGCCAGGCCTTGAAGGCCACATCTCACATGCCAGAGGCCACTTTCTCTCCAAATTGGCACCGTCGGACAACGGCCTCTCTGCAGGCCTCCATCTGATCATCCTCCAGTTCTTCTTCAGTTCAGGGCTACTGAGATGCACTGCACTGCACTGAGGCAACGGGATGGTTAAAATGTAAAAATCCAGCATTACGATTCAGCCATTCAGCCATTCAGCAGTTATCTCTTTTGGTTCTTTATTCATTCTAGCCGACGTTGACAAGCTCTCGCCTCGTATGTGAATGCTCTGTAGAGCAGTTAGCTAATAATCTCATTAAGCTCGTTGGTGGTGACATTCTAGCTACCATAAAGGAACTCCATCTTCTATTCACTCTACATCTTCACCTCCGTAGAGTGATGTTGAAGAGGCCAGAGTAGAAATACGTGCCTTTATTTAGAAGTAATTTGGCAGAATTCTGGCCTAAGAGATGTAAAGGGAAGTCTTTTAGCAATATGTTATCATTTGTGGGCTCTGTGAGGCGTCGCCGGTGCCATAAACCAGCTAATAAAAGCAGAGCTTATAGAGGTAAAATAACGGTGGTAAACCGGCTTGTAACATAGCTTTTGAGCCTTTTCACGATTTCTAAGCATATCTATTAACATCAGCATCCATTAGAACGGTCCCTGGTGATGCATTCCCATTCAAAATGAATGCAATGAACACAACAGTGTGGTATTCTGGGCACAGAGTGCAGCACAGTTACACCTGTCGAACACTAGATGGGGCTAATCCTGCTATTTTTGTGGGTTTAGATGAGCCGAGGTGAGCGCAAGGCTCCTCTATGAATAAACTCATCATTTCACAACAGTGTGTTCAGCATGGCTCAGCCTTCTCCCATATGAGTGTAGATGTTTTGACTGCGTCCACTCGTGGAACCAATTCCGAAACAGCCACAGTGCGCTCGGCCTGTTTCGCTTCATATCAGCAAAAGAGAAAATCGGTCGGCGTGGCCGTTTTCTCCTGGGGAGGCCTGGGGAGCACTGCACCGCTTCACTCTCTCTCTCTCTCTTACCAGCGATGTAATTAGAGTGTGTTACACAGTAAAATGCTGCACTGCAACCTTTATTTATCAAAGAGGAAACCAGAAGGTCCACATGTGCACCACCACTGGCCTGGCGAACTGGACTGGCTTATGTGAGCTTCAGCAACAGAGATAAAACTGCTATAGAAAATACATAGGAGACCATCAAATTAAAGTGTGACCAATGATCTATAGTAGTTCCATAATAATAAGGTTTAATGTCGCTAATAATCAATTAATAATGATGAATAATAAGAGCTAACAGTATTTACTGGACGATAACCCTGCTTAAAAATCCAGCTCAACACCAGTTTCTGCTGCTAGCTGAAGTGGTGGTTGAAAAGCTACTCGTATAGACGAAAAACATCAGTTTCTGCTACAGCCAGATCATAAAAGCACCAGGCTACAAGTGGGTTGAAGTTAGCATAGCAAACGTGCAGCTAGATAAAAATGCCCATGTTGTCGAGAGCTACCGCAGTTTTCTACGGCCCGCTTCTCAACTGGGTCATGTCATATCTAGCGCCTCCTTGTAGCGGAGCGTGCAGAAATTGTAAGCCGCTATTTTTACCAGCCCGTCCCAGTCTAATAAAAAAAAGCATCTTGGCATATTGGGTCACTCTGCCCTTAAAGGCCTGCAGCAGTGGACTCGCTAAGCCTTTCGCAAGAACCTACGGCAACCGGTGAGATTTGCCGTGGCTGGTCCAGTGGTTGGTCAGGAACTCGTCTTTGCGCTCAACTGATGGAATTCCCTCGTTATTCGTCGAAACAGCACCGACAAGTTCGGAGTTGCCTCTGATCATTTAACCACCCTGTCACGTGACCTCCATTAGGTTTCCACCATTAGGTTCATGAGTGCAGCAGCTACAGGCTGTTTTAAGGTGGAATATCAGCTTCATGCTGTGACATGAGGCAAACAGGGCAAACCTCACCTTGTTTATTTACAACCAGGACTCTCCTAGACACACTGGACCCAAATCACACCGGGTTGTCCTTCCTAGGAGCACTTCCTTGGTAAGTTCTGACCACTGCATACCAGGAATACCCCACCAGACCCGCATTGGTTTTGGAGATGCTCTAGATTCTAACGCTTGGCCATTTATCCTGCTTTCAACACTTCAAAAACTGACTATTCACTTGCTGCACTCTATGGACAAAAGTATTTGGACACTTGCTAATTCATTGTTTCTTCCGAAATTAAAAGTATTAAAGAAGAGCTCATGCTTTTTTGTTGGGTGAACTCTTTTTTTTGTCTCTGGGAACTGTCCAGGGAAGGAGGCTTTCTAATTGGACGATCACTCATCCCAAAAGTACTGCATGGAGCACCAGCGCCATCAATCCAGGGGCTTTATACCCCTCTAGCCCACGCCTGGCATTAAGAGGCATGGTGCCAATGGGTTCATGCATGAGTCCTATTCCGCTGGCAACACCTCTCTATATGTACCTAAAGTAGCTGAATGCATTCATTAGGCGGGGTGTCCACAAACATTCGGACATGTAGTGTATATTCCACCTTGACCGGTGCCATTGTACGTTCACATAACAACAACGGCACATGTCACAGGTCTGCTCTGCGCTGACTGGAAGTTAGCCGGTAACCGACCACTCATTTCTCGAAAGGCCTGTGGGATCAGGACGCAGTGGTGATCGTGGGGCAACACCATGTGGTTCGGCAACTGGACACACCCCTAGTAGAAGGCAGTGGAGAGCTCAGCGCAGACTGTGCTTTCAGGTCAATAATTCCAGCCTCCAGACAGATGATGTTTACTTTTCCCAACGTCCGGCGACCGACAGACAGGGTCACCCTCTACCTGTCCGGAGACATCTGGCCGCCGTGAAGGGACGGCCCCTCAGCCTCTTTTCTCTGCTGCATACTGTGGTGAGTGGCGAGGCCTGCGCCGATGCAACCTGACATGCCTTTTCCCCGAATCAGCACCAGCGTCTCTCGGCGCCGAGCGTACAAGCATTCTCATGCACCCCGGAGGACGCTAGCAGCTTATTTATGCTTGGAGTGAAGCTGAAGTATGTAAATTCCAGGAAGGCGCTTGGCGAACACACAGGCTTTCATGCTTGCAGAAACACGCCGAGCGCCGAGTTCACATTTGTCGAGCTGGTAGCTGGGAAGCGTCCTCTATTTGCTTTACAGGAGTTACGGGAAGCGCTGGAATGGGTCCAGTCTGAGGTGCTCGGTGGAGAAACTGCGTGTGCAGGCATTAGCTAAACAGAGCACTGTTGGAGGTGTTGGAGGGGAATACTGGATTAGGGATGTTCAGCCAGAGATAAAGAGGAATTTCAGGGATTTCTCGCAGTGCCTGTAAATGTCCTCCTGTGATTTCTTTACAGTGGTGGTGAACGGATCCCGGGGTCTACGTGTCTACACTGCAGATATAGCCATTTTATTTACCACCCAAAAACTAGTGGGGTGACAGATTACAGACAACAGTAAAAATCACTAATACAAATGAAAAGACCCTGTCAAAATAAAAGTCACTGATGCAAACAGACAGACTGTGTCAAAATAAAAGACACTAATACAGACGAACAAACAGACTGTGTCAAAATAAAAGACACTAATACAGACGAACAAACAGACTGTGTCAAAATAAAAGACACTAATACAGACGAACACACTGACTGTCAAAATAAAAGTCACTGATACAGGCAAAAAACAGACTGTGTCAAAATAAAAGACACTAATACAGACGAACAAACAGACTGTGTCAAAATAAAAGACACTAATACAGACTGTGTCAAAATAAAAGTCACTAATACAGACAAACAAACAGACTGGGTCAAAATAAAAGACACTAATACAGACTGTGTCAAAATAAAAGTCACTAATACAGACGAACAAACGGACTGTCAAAATAAGTCACTAATACAGACAAACAAACAGACTGTGTCAAAATAAAAGACTATTACAGACAAATGGTCTGTCAAAATAAAAGACACTAATACAGACTGTGTCAAAATAAAAGACACTAATACAGACTGTGTCAAAATAAAAGACACTAATACAGACGAACAAACAGACTGTGTCAAAATAAAAGACACTAATACAGACAAACAAACAGACTGTGTTAAAATAAAAGTCACTAATCCAAAGCAGTAACAAGTCGCGTCAAAATAAAAGTCAGTAATACAAACAAACAGGCCATGTGAAAATAAGTCAGTATTACAAATGAACAAAAGGATAGTGTAAAAATAAAACACTAATACAAACGAACAGAATGTCAAACTAAGTCACTAATGAACAAACAACATATCATAATCAAAGTCATTAGTAGCATATCAGCATATCAAAATCATTAATACAAAGAACAAACAGGCTATCAAAAAAAAAAGTCACCAATACAAATGAAACAGTAACACAAAATACTTTCAAACTGAAAGCTAAAATGAAATTTTTTTTTTGCTGATCCAAAAAAAACAATCCACTTAAACAACTTGCAGCAAATTTCCTAACTGTTTCATATAATAACTTTCTGTGATGGAGCTTTTAGAGGCATTCAACTCTTCAGATGTCTATTTCCATTCACCACCACTGTGAACAGTTCTGATTCAGTAAGTCCTTTATAATGAATCTATGTTTAGATCTTAACCATTGGAATATCTAGACCATTATGTTCCAGGTCTAAACTCTCTGAAACTTCTCCTGATGAATGGAGCCATAGAAATGCCCTGGAATGACGTGAAATGACATCTTAGTGCATTAACACACTCCTGTAAAGTTATAATGGAGGGTTTTGCTCATTATAGAAAAATATGAAGTCAATTAAAACAAAACAAGAGTCTATAATTTCTCTACATTACAACACATCACAATGGGAAGAGCCATCTGCCAATGCAGCAGAAACATGTGTCCTGTTACAGTGTCAAAGCTGTTGCTCTAGTCACAGCATGGTTGACAAACTACATAATTATTCTCATGCTTTATGAAGCAATTCTTCAATCCTGTGTACAAAACAAAACCCACTCAACTGCAAAAGCAGCCGGGTGTGCATACACTGTTTTAGTGCGATCACAAAAAAAACATTGCTATTTACATTCAGACCAAATCAGAATGTGGACAACTTGCATCCAGAGGCCTATTTTTAATATAGCAGTAAATGCACACAGGACAGACTGAGCTACAAACTATAGGAATTAATGGTGAACTTGTTGTTTTTGGTGCTGTTATGCCATTATAGTACATAATGGATTAGGTTTGCAAGCTACACTTGCATTAGAAGCTTTAACTGTTAGACTAAAACGCAATGTGAGGCACTAATTGAATCTATTGCAGGCTAGCTGAGCTTACCCAGCATGCAACAAAACAGGCTTCATTTTGGATTTCTGTCCAAAGAAACACTCAACTTCACAGATTCCCTGTTCATCAATTTCTAAAATGCATCAATGCTTTTATTTATTTTCATTTGTATTGTCGATTTTTACCCTTTTCCCCCCAATTTGGCACTGTCAATTAAGCCACTCGTTCATAGCTCCTCCTAGCACTAGCAATGTTCCTGACACTAGGAGGACAAGGACTTGTCTCAACAAATGTCTCCTATGATACATGTAAATCCAGTCTCCACCACCTCTTTTTAAACTGCACAGATGCCACCCGGAGACAACATGGCCAGTTGTGCTCTCTCTGACTCCGGTCACTGATGGCAAAGTGGCATGGCTCGGAATTTGAACTTGCCACCCCCATAGTAGCCATAGTGGCAGCGCATTAGACCCCGGAGCCACTCAGAGCCCCCCTCTGGAAGCTTCTGATGCTGAATGTCCTGGTGAGGATACATGCAGTGTAGGAACAGTGTACCACCACTCCAGAGTCTGCTCAGTCTTCTTAAAGGTCTTGTGCAGCCAAACAGGGGGTCTTGCCCAATTGCCTTTGATTTGCCTTTCTAGCAACACTCCAAGCAGTTCTCTTGGAGGGTTTTCTTGGCCTTCCAGACCTCAACTTGGCCTCCACCAAGTTAATTACCTTAAAAATCGTGGAAACGGCTACCCTAAAAAATGCTTTGCCATCTTCTTATAGACTTCTTTTGGTTTGTGGGAATCAGTTATCTGTGTTTGCCAGCTGCTTAGAGAAGCCCATGGCTGCTCTGTGAAACTTTGCACCCCCCACCTCCTTCCTTTTTCCTCCTTCCTTCAGAGCTCATTTCACGAAGCTGACCGAACTCTATTAGTTGTGTTAAGATATTTAAATTGTTTGAATTGGATTGGTTCAACAGCTCTGGCCAAAGTGCACAAGCCGGATTGCACATCCAATCTGAGGTCCACTTGTAGGCCATAATTGCTTTTACACGCCCATTTTCCAGCCTTAACATGGGACAGTCTGATGTAATCCATACAAACCATACTGGGCCACCAATATGACCAGCTTGACTAAACTGGTCAACCAGCTAGGTAAACCAGCTAAACCATCAAAGTCAAATGAAAACATAATACATTATACTGGCCAATAGCTAAGCTAGCTTAGCAGCATGGGGTACGTTTTCCCCTGACAGGGACCATCTTTCCAACGACCTTGACCTTCTGTGACCATCTCAGAGCATCTGAAACCACCTACCAGCAAAAGCTGGTCTTGAGCTGGGTTTTTCAGCAGGGTTAGCATTAGCAAAAACATGTGTGATGTCAAAGAAAGAGGATAGCAAAGATGCACAGACGCCCAACCCCACCCAATCTCGTCTTCACTGTCCAAGCTCTGGCTGTGTGTGAACTACTCGAAGATTTGGTCAACCTCGGGCTTCAAAACTGCCTGAGAGGCAACAGGCACGAGGGCGGCCATGTTGTGCGCTCATGTATACAGTCCAGTGCTGACACACTTCCCATCACACAAGCTAACAAGCGCCGGCAGCGTCCTCATCTAAACTGTAGCCGCTACCTCCAAGCCCTGCCCTCAGACACGGGGAGCCAAAAGAATGATGCACTGCCTCCTCGCACCGCCGCAGTCATTTACACACAGTGCTCTTCTGCTCTTGCCAGTCTCAGGATCAGCATGGAGGGGAGCGTGTTCGGAGGACGCCGATGGCGCCAAGCCAAGGCTTTTGTCTCCATCTAGCTAAACTGACAGGGTGTGTGGAAATGGAGGCAAAAATGTCTTGTGAAGCGCTTTTCTCTAAATAAGAGCTTTTCATTAGAGCAGTACAAAGTGATTCTGGTAGAGTCGGATAACCCGAGCACAGATTGTACGATCTAGAGCCAAATGACGATGGAAAGACAAGGATAGTGTGTGAGGGGCATGATAACTCTGTAGGCTAATTCTGCTGCGATTACATAATACACAATTGGGTATAATCTAGATCATATCTAGAACAACTGAACTGTGTTCAGATATGAAGACTTTGAAAGTCTGAAGCTATCTGAAACCAAATGTCGCTGTCATTGGAAAGCAGTGCTGTAGGTCAAAGACTACTGAGATAGCATTTTGACGGGTGACTAGCAAAGAGGAACACTCAGGGCCTTCTACGCCTTGATTTCTGGGCCCTAAAACTACAGTAAATACAGTAATACTCTTCATTGCTGTTCTGTCGTAGTTGCTAGAAACTAAAAAGAGGTCCTCTGTTGTAACTCGGTAGATTCAGCCGAGTGGACTCTTCCATTGGTCTGGACTTCAGGAACAGCACTAAAGGCCCAATGCAGCAGATTAGCCACCAACACAATTACAAATTAACAATGGAAGCACAAACTCGGCATGCTTAGCTAAATGCTAATGCTAGTCGACTGGCCTTTTCCATCTCCCCTCTTCAGTATCCGATTCGCCCTAAACTGGACTACCTCAGCAGACTACCAAACTGGAGCTAAACATGCATCAGAAGGGAAGGCCAAACCCGGGGAAGCGAGATGATGCTAGGCTTAAAGCCAATCCAGCCACAATGTCCTTAGTTAGCTAATCACACACTGCGCCGAGAAAACACTGAGAGGACGGCAATACTATCCGCTCTGGAATAATTACAAAAAATAATTCGTGTTATGCTAGGTTAGGCTATGCTACGCTAGGTGGCGAATGTGAGCTGTCACGATGAAGTAAACCAGCCACCAGAGCTTAACATTGTGTTTCCATAAGCCAACCGTACGAGAAAACACAAGGCAAATCAGTCTACTTCCTTCTGAGGTAAAATAACAGGGTGGTAAATAGGCGTGTTAAACCACATTTGAGTTCTTTTCACCCCAAAGAAAGTCACACACCAACAGCTAAAATACCAGATAAATGCATTATGTGGCACCTTTGAAGAGGCATGGCTTGCTGCTAGTAATTATTCCTCAATATCCACTAAAGATCCAATAGTATTAGGACACCTGCCCATTCATTGTGTCTTCTGAAATCAAGCGTATTAAAAATATATTTGATCCTGCTTTTGTTGGAGTAACCATCTCTACTGTCCAGGGAAGACAGCTTTCTACTAAATTTTGTAGGAGAATTGCTGTGAGGATTTGATTGCATTTATTAACAATGATCACCACCCCACATCATCCCCAACTCCCCCAATCTCAACAGTTTTGGATGTAGCAGCATCCATCACTCCAGAGAACATAGTTCTTCCACTGCACCACAGCACAATGCTGGGGGGCTTTACACCCCTCCAGCCCACGCCTGCAATTAGGCATGGTGCCAATAGCTTCATGCTGATCTGCTCATTTCTGCATCTGTGTCAGCAGCGGGGGCTGTATGCATTCATTAGAACGGGTGTCCACAAACATTTGGGCATACAGTGTATGTGAATGCACATGCTAGGCGACTAACCCTGTAATAGGAGAAGATACCCCTGAGACCCATGTACCCCTGTAAACAGGCCTGAAAGCCTGCACGCAAATTAGATTATACCCAGCGACCGACTCCGACGCTCTTCTGCCTGGAACCGTCATGTGATACACTATGATTACACGGCCCACTGCTCAGAAAGAAGCAAGAATCCAACGTTGCAGGGCTTCTTCTCAGCTTTCTGACCTTCCGTGGACCTCCTAACGGGCCCTGTTAGACAACTGGATGGATTATATTTGCTCAGGCCCTGCAGGGGCCTCAAACTAACCACCCACTTCCCGCAATACAGCAGTGCATCTCGCCGAGCTTGAGCTAAAACACATAAACAGCTTTAGCGTTCGCCCCCCCCCTCGCACGCCAAACCTGTGTGTTGCCTCATTGGGATGCGGCAAGAGGCGCTCTGGAACTTTTCCGTGCCTCCTGCTGCACTTTGTTGCCTGTCGAATATGGAAACTAAAGACCCTGCTGCAGAGATCACGAGTGTCCAGAACCTATCCACAGTGTGACTGATGTGTGGAGATCAAAGGGGTGATGGACGCAGTCGCACTGCTTTCCGCTGGACTGAGGCAGTCCCGAAGAGAGAACTGCAGGGCAGCCTATAATAAGGCTCTTTTAAAGTAGAAAGGCTTTCTGATTTCACACCCTCACAGTGATTTAAGTCATGGTGAGTAGCAGCAATAGCCTTCAATTTACTGCTAGGAACAGCACTATCTATATACAGCTATATGCAAAGGTTTTCGCCCCCCTGGCCAAATGATATTTTGATGATTCACGAAGTGGAAGGACTGCAGAAGCTCTGTAAAGTCAATGCACAGTTACTTCCTATTTGATTCTTCTAATTGAGGTATGTAACAAATGTTATATACAAAGACTCAGAGCCTTAATTGACTCTTAAGGACTTGCAGCGTATAGCAAATCTAATATTAGAGCTAATAGATGCTACAATATAGGGGGGGAAGCCTGTACGATAGCGAAGTGCTTCCGGCTTGCAGTTTACACTGTCTGGAAAAGCATAAACACACAGCAGTTTAGGTTAACCATCAAGACTAAGCCAGAAAGATAAAAAACCCAATGACAGATAGCACTGCTCATATGCTGGCAAGAAAGGCAAGGTAACCTCCAGTATGACGGTAAAGGATGTGTAGGAAAGTTTAGCTGACTATTATCTATTACGCTCTGGGTTGTGTGGCAGCCAGTGACACAGGAAACACTGCATCTAACAGAGGTACGGTTCTGTCCAGTGGTGGTGGGGTGGGGTACCTGGATCTCTCAGGCTATGCTGGTGCATTGGGACCTCCAGCCTGTCCTGGCACCCAGGGGCAAAATTCCACAGTGAAACGGTGAGGCAACGGACAAGAAGGACTCGAAGAAAGGGTGGAGACATATTAGCCTTGTGCTTGGTCAAGGTTATGCTGATGTAAGCCTGACCCCTTTTAGGAACGCCCATTCCACATGGAGAGGAGAGCAATACAGTACAGACGACATTAAAAAAGACATTCATGAGGCATATGTACTAGGACATTTATACTGGGGGCCTTCAGGAGCCAGGTTTAGGTTCCAGAGGTTTAAGTCATTAACCCACCCATTTGCAGCTCCCCCTAGCACTAGCAATGTTCCCAGCACTAGGAGGGTAAGGACTTAACACATGTTTCCTTCAACATACGCAAAGCCAGCCAGTGCTACTTTTCCAACTGCTGCCAATGCAGCATCGCCAGGCAGATGATGTGCCTGGAGGAAAGCACCGGGTCTCCAGCTCCACCACACCAGCTAACAGACGCCTGTACCGGCCTTCACCGCTTAAGACTGATGAGGGGAGAGAGTGCCATCTACCCACCTGGAAAGCCCGGCCAGTTGTGCTCTCTCAGACTCCGGCTGCTGATGGCAAAGCAGCATTGCTTGGGATTAGTTCCCAGGGGCTTTAAGATCATGTGGAAGCCCACCTGGCTGACTTAGGTGGCCTAGGTTGTATTGTTTCATATATCAAACTACAACTTTATCTCTTATTTAACAAGACTGCTCATTTCTTGTGTTACACTACTACATATAGGTTAAAGAGGACAAAACCTCACTCATCCGAAAATATTTAT
Organism: Salminus brasiliensis; assembly: GCF_030463535.1. Classification (NCBI taxonomy): domain Eukaryota; kingdom Metazoa; phylum Chordata; class Actinopteri; order Characiformes; family Bryconidae; genus Salminus; species Salminus brasiliensis. Next base: position 4,544,041 of record NC_132889.1, on the reverse strand, counting down.
TCATGGCCTACTTTGCGAAGAACTCTGCAGAATCCTGTGTCATCACAAAAGGAAGGTGGACAGAAATATCCACTGATATTCTAAACCCAGGACCCACATCCTTAAAGCATCAGGTTCTCCACAGTGCACAGGATAAGGCTTTATTTCTTTTTTAGCTGAGATACATCTCCAGCCTCCTGTCTCTGCTAACAGCACTGTGACCTCTGAAAGTTGTCTGCGCAGCAGTGGACGACGTAGGTAACAGTCAGTGCCATAAGGTTGCAATCCCAATCCAAAGGACCTGTGTCTGTGGTTGACCCAAACGTCCACACGTCTGCTCTTATCACTTTGTATAGGGGGAACTAACACCAAAGCATCCTTCCAGGTACCCAGCTCTGATGCATCGGCTAGCAGATGCCTGTGCCAGCCGGCATCACACTGAACACAATGAATGTGGAGAGAGCAAGGCCAATTGTGCTCCCTCTGGCTCCGGCTGCTGGTGGCAGGCAGCATGACTCAAGCCTTCCCTTGAGTACAGAACACTAAGTCACTATGTATTAACCACCAGACGACAGTAAAGGCTGCTTGGCCCAGTATGCAAATGAAGCAGTACCAATAATTCTGAAAGCAAATATTTGAATCCATTAACATAATTGCATGCCGGCTTAATTCCAGAGCTTATTCCATGGAGGTGATTTCAATTGGTGCAGAATTGCACACATCGTCATGGCAATTTCAGACCTTATCTGCTTGCCATGCAATGTCGAGACAAGCACCCCCCACACACACACACTTAAAAAAAAATAAAACTGTCACTTTCGATATGATACTGTGATTTTTTTATGGTCTCTGCTGCACAGTCGTGTTATTGCTTCCAGATAATTGCTTTGCATTGTCAGTGAGAACACAGGACCTCCTTTGTGATCTTTAGATGTGGTCTTCCATTCATTCGGGAACACATGAGATCATGAGACTGGCTGATCTAACAATCTGGCCATATTCAGACACATAGTATGGTGATATAGGTGTAGTTAAGTTTCATGAACACAAGAATGTCATATTATTGGCTTATTATGGAGGTGCTGTACAAGCATTTTACACGGTAGGCTGCATTTGGGCCACATGTGGGTTCATGGACTGGCTTTAAATACTTCTGCTACAGCTGGGCCAGTTTTAGAGTACAGTACACTAGCCATTGCTGTAACTGACCCGTAAGTGAGTTAACTGGGCCATGTTTGGCTCCAGATCGACTGCAAAAGTAATCACTGCCTATAACAGAGATGCTCACAAGTTGCTTCATGGACGTCCAGGTCCAGTCTTGAGTCTCTGTGGGGGGAGTCAGAGTCCAGTCTTGAGTCTCTGTGGGGTGAGTCTGTATAATTATATAATTCCTACATGCTAGGCAACCATTTCTAGTTGTTCTGCCTCTGCTTTTCAAACACTTCCATTGCATGTAGCATTGCATTATAATGCCTGAGCCACTCCACATATCTATCTGGCCTACACACTCTGTCATCCTGCAAGACGTTCAACATTGAATAACAATCCAAAAACCAGCCAAGCTCTGCAGTAAGCACACAGACTGAAACCGCACCACGTTCCTGAGACCGTCAGTTAAATTCCCCAGCACAAACCCAAAGCAATCACTCCTTTTTTTCCTTCCTCAAAAACTCAGCAGCAGACAAGAAAAAAAAACAAAAAACTGGCAGCCGAGGTTCACGCTCCAAATAGCAGCCACACTGGAGTGAATTAGCGAAAAACGTTATATGCCATCTGGACCATGATTCATTTTCAAGCTCATCAACTCTCCGCCCCATTGTTGGAGTGGCAGGACGACTGGGATTGTGCTGGAAGCCGCTGTATCATTATTTGGGCTATAGACCCCCACTGAGACGCTGATGTTTCAGCCTGTTGAAAAGGAAGAATGGTACTTGTTGCTCCAGAAATATCCTATAATGTTTATTTCACAGTTCTTATAGATGAACTATAAGAAATGCAGATATTTACCCACGCTGAGGACTGTCTGAAGTGTTCGCTATTCCTAAGGGCCTGCAGACACTTGGGAGATGCAAGTCAAAGTGTTGTTGGAAAATATCATGTGACAGCAGAGAAATCAATGCGACACACTGGACTGAAATACTAGTCAGAGCTTAATGGAGCTCCAGTTATCGCCAAACTAAGAAACTCCTTATCTCTACAGGTTGCAGAAAAGCTAGTACATGCTTTTATTACCTCAAGGCTAGATTACTGTAATGCACTTTTGTCAGGTTGATCCAGCAGGAACCTCAATAAACTTCAACTAGTTCAAAATGCTGCAGGGCCCTTACTAAAACTAGAAAATTTGACCATATCAGTCTGGTCCTATCAGCAATTCATTGGCTCCCAGTTAAATTCCATATTGAACATAAAATTCTTCTATTAACATATAAAGCCCTACATGGCCTCGCTCCTGAGTACCTGCGGGATCTTATTACATATTATCAACGATCAAGAACCCTTAGATCTCAGGGTGCTGTCTTCCTAATAGTTCCCAAAATTCAGAAAACCTCAGCAGAGGGAAGAGTCTTTTCTTATAAAGCCCCCCAACTCTGGAATAACCTTCCAGATAATGTTTGGGACTCAGACACAGTCTCAATATTTAAATCTAGGCTGAAAACTCATCTGTTTAGTTTAGCTTTTGGTAATTAATGTTTCCCCTTAGATAAAGGTTGCAGGTCCAGGGGTTCGCGGACCCAGGGAATTGTAGTACACTGAGATGCTGGAGCTGTTGTCTCGCTGATAACACATGATCACTCAGGTTTGTGGACATTGGAGCAGATGGACGCTAGCGTTTCAGGGAGCTCCCGTGTCTGTGTTACCTTCTGGCTCTCTCCTCTTTACCTTCTCTGAGTAAATGGTCACCCAGCCCAACCTGCTGGAAGACTGCCTGCTGAGGTCCCCTCTACCTGCGTCAGACCAGCTGCCTCCTACCAGTCCGTCCCCACCACCACTTATGCCAGACCAGCGGCACACCCTCCTACCACTGCTACCTGCCTAATGACCAAGTTAAATTGATAGGATCTCAAATCAAAAGCACATAAGCACATTTAATACCCTGTTAGTTTACCTCAGTTGTACCAGATAGTGTTGCTGTTCACTCTGGGTCAACTTGGTGAAGTGTGAGGTTAGCTAGCTGAAGAGATTGTAGCCAGTCAGCTGGGTTAGCCTTTAGCATTGGACCTGCCACGATAGGTTGGCCTAGCCTTTCAGCCTTTTTAGAGTTTGAGGTTCAAGGTTGGTCACTTATTCAGCTCTGCCAAGAGCCAACAAAATACAGGTTTTTCATTCCAGGGTCTCCTTTATTTAAATGTTAACATTAGCTGTATGGCTAACCTGACTTGTCGCACCTAATGTATCACTTTGCTGGAGTCTTTTTTCTTCATGTGAATTTGTGATTGCTAAGTGGCTTTTATTTATTTATTTATTTGTTTGTTTATTCTCTCATTTCACTTAGATAGAAAGTCTTCGACAAGCCAACCCATGCTGGGTTTATCCATATTGTGCCCGCTGCTCGATTGCCATATTGACCCAGCCTGGGCTATTTTTGACCCAGACAATTTTTAGAGTGTATGATTTTAATAAAAATGTCAATCCAATTTCAGCAAATTCTGTTCATTACTTTTATCACCAGCTCTTATAATCTGTGTAAACACTAGCTGTATCTGCAGGTTCTGCGTTGCACAGAACGACACTGGCAAGAATTGAACTGGTCACGAAAGGCAAACACCACATTCTTGGAGTGTAGAAACTGTAAATCAACGAAAAAAAGGACTGTCTTATGGAGAGTGATGCAAAATCTGAGGGTGAATGCAGATGGGGAATGCAGGGTACAGCATATTTGGGGTTTCGCTTAATAGGTTTTAAAGTATTTGGTCAAAGCGGCTGGCGAATCCATGCAAACTGGTAACGTGTCCCTGGTATTAGGTCTGTCCTTGTTGTGTATTATCACATGTGATCAATCAACAGTGATTATCTGGTTACAATGGCATCTGTCAAGGGGTGGGATCTACATATTTGATTAGATCTTGAAGTTTGAGGAAAATGGGCAACCATAAAAATCTAAGCCACTCTGAGTAGGGCCGAATTGGGAGACTAGATGGCTCTGCCGGTCTTGTGGGGTGTTCCCGATATGCAGTGGTCAGAACCGACCAGAGGTGAACCAGTGAATGGCGACATGGGACTCACTCAAGACTCATTGATGCTCATGGAGGCCCCATCCACCTTCCAACTTACAGGACTTAAAGGATCTGCTGCTAAAGTGAGTCTTGGTGCCAGAGTCTTGGTACACTGTGTAATTGTAATTGTACACCTACAGATATAATGGGAGGTATATCTCATAAACTGGATGCAATTAAGCAATTATTATTATTATTATTATTATTATTATTTTTATAATTATTATTGTTGTTGTTATTATTAGAATTATTGTGTGTCCCTGTTTACAGATATAATTAAAATATTATATATTATATAATATTATATTACATCTGTCCTGCCCTGGGGGAGGGCGTGATACAGAGGGGCTGACAACATCACTTTTTGAACAAAGTTTTGATTACTGTGCATCCTCCAGTTTGACTTACCACCCCGTCACACTAACTTGCTTTGCCTAAAAAGAATATGCTGTTGCTTAAATGGACATCACAGGGAGGAAATGACATCATTTAAGCCTTCAGAGCAGCCAGGACAAAAAAAAAAGATCTGATGTTCTTTTACATTGTTTATTAGTTGTTTTTTCAGGTTAGACCACGTCCACCAAGCTCAACCCAACCACCCCGTCACACAGCATACACGGGTAATGCAATGAAAATGAAAAAAAAAGAAAGTTGATTGGCATGTGTGCTCATGACCATATAAAGAACTGCTACCGTTCTAAGATGAAATTTACCACCCCGTCACATTTTTATTATGAAGATGGCTGCCATGTCTGAATATAAAACCAATAAAAAAGATGCTATGCCCTGTTGTTGTCGGGTTTTTTTTTTTTTTTGGAGGCTAAGCATATCTTTCATGTGGTAAACTGTTTCACACAGTGTTTGCTCTTGATGACAATGTTGAAAATTGCATTGTGGAAATGGGAAATCCAGCTTACTATTCCACATGCATCTGCTTTCCCATCACACTTTCCCCAGGGGAGAGAATGGAGTCTACTAGATGTTTTAAGACTGCAACCAAACAATCTAATGCACCTAAATGTACCAAGCTGTACGCTAGGAGGCTTAAAAAAACGAAGAAGGCATTATTCAATGTGACTCAGTGAGGAGAATCTGCATAAATTTGTCAAAGTGCACGCTGTGCAGCCGGCCAAGCAAAAACTCTTAGCAGACTAACCATTCTCTTTGTTGTCTTTACAATTATGCCCACAGCAGACTGTGCAAATTACTGCATACTGTACACCAGGATAACAACACATTTCATGACAGACTGGGAACTACTTTGCCTCACAGCGCCCTGCATGTATCTCTCCACCATGAATGGATTTAAAGGCTTTTTCAGGTTTATTTTTATTATTATTTATTTTTTTTAATGAATTTAATCAGATTTATCACCCATTTTCTCCTCAATTTGGACTGCCAATTACCCAACCTGTATCGCATGCAAAGGCCACACCACTAGTGAGGGCGGACCAACATGCCCCTTCCAATGCATGCAGAGTTAAGCCACTCATTTCCAAACTGTCACCAATGCAACATCACCAGGCCACCAATGGGCCTGGAGGGAAGCGCTGCTTACCCGAGCCAAAGTCAGCTATTCCCACTATTATGTGGGTGTATATAATTTAAATAAATAAATAAATAAATAAATAACTATATATAAAATCATTATTTTATATAATAATTATATAATATATAATTAAATACATCTGAATGTGTATCTGTCATATATATATATATACATTTAGATTGTTAACGTTGTCGGTTAGCCGAGATTATCAGCAGAAACTTTTATTTATTTATTTATTATTTATTTTTTACTTAATTTATTACTTAAAAAATGTTTACTTAATTATTAATTTTATTTAAAAAGCATTATTTTATATAATAATTATATAATATAGAATATAATACATCTAAATGTGTATCTATGTCATATATATATATATATATATATATATATATATATATATATATGTATATATATATATATAAAACCTTGTTGGTTACCTGAGATTATCAGCAGCAGATTTGTTTACTTATACACAACCCTGTAACACCGAACATGCTTCAGATAGTCTGCTCGGCGAAAAATATTGTCCCTCACACTTTTAATAACCGTGTAAAAGCATTATAGCAGAACAGAAACAACGTGAAGTTCAGAACAACCTGAAAACCTCAGCACAGGTGCTGAAGAGCAAGCCGATGCCCCCTGCGTAAAGAGGATGGTTAAACCGTCACATAAAACAAATGTCAGGTTTCATTACAGCCCCTGACCTGAAGCAACGTGGAAATGTCATTAGGATAAGTGTTTGTGAGTGGCCTTTAAGAAGTGCTAAAACTGCTTCAAGGTAAATGTTACGCTTAACAACAACAGAAGGGGTTTGCGAAATTAGACCAAGCTGAGGAATCTGTGTCTTACTGTGAGCTGACCGGCTGGACTAATTCAGCAACCGCTGCCCTAGAAGTTCATATAGTGCCAAAGGTACGATATTGAAACACCCAGCAGAAAACTGTCCAATCAGAAAATTGGTCTACTACAGTATCGAGATAGTTACAGCCAAGAGATCTCTCCCATTGGTTAGGCCTTCAGGAGTAGGACAGAAGGCCTTTGTGGCAGGTCGTCTGTCCCCCACGAATGAAGAAAGGCGCTGAGAGTCACGATGATACAAATACACTAGTAACGCCCAACCAACCACAACGGGTACCACAGCAACCACTTGGCAACACCCTAGCCACCATGGGCCTGAGGCTGACCAATGCCTCTGCGACAACAACCAACCTATCAGGACACCGGCCGACCTCAGACGTGGACATGCATCCATTCCGACTCCAGATTGTTGAGTCTGATTGGCCGATTCAAACTTGTCTGTAGCTTTTTGATTGGACGATGATACAAATGCACTCAACACCCAACCAACCACAAGGGGTACCAGAGCAACCCCTTGGCAGTGCCCTAGCAGCCATGAGACACCACATCAACCACAAGAAATACTATAGCAACCGCTATAGCGATCCCCTGGAATGCCATAGCAACTACCTAGCAACCACCTGGGATACCATATCAACCACTAAGAAAGCTTCTTCTTTTTCAGTTTACAGAGTTGCTGGTGCCCCATACTGCAGTGCAGTTGGCAGGGTCGAACACCAGGCATAGCTTAGTGGTCCAGCTGCAGAACGTGGGGTGAGGCTCAAGTGGAGGTGCTTTGGGGAGGCAGGTGTGAGGAAAGCTTTCACATGCTGCTGACCACGGCTCTCCACAGCTGCTCCATACTTGCTAGTTTCTTTAGCCTCCTGGATTCAGTGCAAAAACCGAACAGGTGTCTTGGCTAACTGACTACATTTGAGGTAATGGAGAGGGAGAGTCATGGCCTAAAGGTTAGAGAAGCAGGCTTGGCACCGGAAGGCTGCCTGTTCAATCCCCTGGACCAGGAGGAATTCAGGCTGAGGGGAGAAAAGGAACAGCACATTAACCCAAAATTGCTCCCCAGGTGCTAAAATGGTCAGCTCACCATTCTGGATGTGTCACCAACCTAGTCACTGCTGTGTGTGTTCACCACCCCGCGAATGGGTTAACTGCAGAGGTTTGATTTGATTGTACTGTACTGCCATGCGATGGCTCCAGGAGGCAATCCCAGAGCCCAGAATAAACAGTAGGCCACCGGTTGAAGCTGCAAACGTTGTGCTTATCTTCATGCCTGGGGCCAAATTTGCAGTTTTCAGAGATGGATCGGAACGTTGAGCATCTCCTCCCAACCGCAAAACCTCTGACTTTTTTTCTCAGGCCAAATCTATCCCTAAAAATGTCAGCAAAGTTTGACAGTAAAAAGTCAAACGACCTTCCTTTCAGTTAAAGGGAGGGGAGGATATATGTAATGGTTGTATTAAATGTACATTATCGAGCGGTTCATCTTTTTGCCATTTCCATAAGACCCCTGAAATCGTTCAATATTCAGACACGCTGGACGCTGTCCAGCTCCTTTCTGCTGGTTCAGCACAAGCCACTGTTCTGGAATGAATTTGATTTGTGGGATATGTTTGTCCCCTTCTCTCTCTTGCTCTCCGAATTCTCTCTCGCTCTCTCCCTGAAAGGTGTCAGATGTGAGAAATCAGGATGCATTACCATGATGTCCCTTTTATTTAGGCCCTGAGGCTGACCGCTGTGCTGGACCAGTGCCAGAACCAACAGCACAATGCCTCTGCGACAACAAACGACCTCTCGGGACACTGGACGGCCTCAGAGGTGGACATGCCTGAAAGAAAAAAATAGGGGGTTTGGCGCCACCCCTGATTTTGAGATATCGACAGCATTCCAACTCCAGATCAGTCCATCTGATTGGACAATTTGAGCTTGTCTATAAATGAGGAATGGACTCTGACAAGACCTCCGAAGGCTTCCTGTGGTATCTAGAACACCAAGATGTCAGCAGCAGAAGTCCTATAAGTTGTGAGGTGTGGCGTCCATGGATCGCATCAGTGGTGTTTTGGAGATGTTCTGACCCTACAGTCATTGGGCCCTTGAAGAGATATTACACTGGGCCCCACAACTACCAGCGACTCAAATAATATATTTTTTTGGCCCCTGTGAGTCACAGGCCCTTGGAATCATCCTAACCCCCCTGCCCCCCAAGACAGTGCCCCTGATTACAGTATTTGGCTAGATTCAACCAAGCGATTGGTAGATACAACCAAACCATTGGTAGATTCCACCCAAGCAAGCTCTCTCATTGGTTGAGACTTCATGAGCAGACCTGAAGACCTAAAGTCAGTTTAACCACCAATATAATTAGAACCCGCCAATAACCCATCAGCAGTCTCTTGACATACAATGGGTGGAGACCGATTTCATAAGAAAACCCTCTCTGGGCCTTCTAGAAGTCATTGATGCACTATATATGTCCAAATATTTGTGGACACCCCTTCTAATGAATGTATTCAGCTACTTTAAGATGCACCCACTGCAACGTTTGACCATTTGACAGTGTAAAATAGGACAGATTAGACCACGGCTCTCTGTTATACCGCTTCAGGCCTCAGAAGCCCTGAAATAAACCCTTGCAAAGCTGCTGTTTCATGGTGGGACACGAGAGGAGAGGCTTCCCGAGAAGAGTCGTTATCACAGACCACATCTGATTCAACTCCAGCTGAACTCTGCGGGCAAATTGAGTGGAAACAGCAGAGATGTGTAAGTGCATATCCCAATAGAACAAGGTGGAACCACATAGATACACATCAGTGTTGTCTGTCAGTTCACATCTCACGCTTAGGCCTTAGTTCTTCATGCTGGTGGGAAAAGGATAGTGTGTGTTGTGAGCAAAAAGCCACAACAACAAACAAGCATTTCTGACCATCAAACACTGGTACTGCCTTCAGACATGTCCATTTTTAAGTATTGGAGTTTCTGGCAGCGAAAAGCATAGCCAGTCTAAAACTGAAATCTAACGGTGGCTGGTATCGATACCAACAACCCATCATTTTAGTTTATATCTTAAACCAGGGGGATGAATTTAGCATAACAGAATTTCCACATGAATATAAAGAGGATCACCAGTGTGTTTTTTACCATCTGCGTGAAAAGTGTCACTACTGTGCTTTCCCTTCATTTACTGTGTGATTCTTCATGGCCTCATGCTAGCCCGTGCATCAGAACTGGGAGCCTGGCGCTTTCCTCTGAGCGTTTTGGACGCGTGATGACGTTGCATGGGCGGAGCGTTGGAAAAGAGGCGATGGCTGGTTTTGCATATGTCGGTCTTTACCCTCCCGGAGTCGAGAGCATTACATGTGATGGGGGAGAGTGCTAATGAGTGGGTAAGTGGGTAAATGGCTAAAATCTAAAATTGTGGTAAAAAAACTGGGTCAAACTAACAAATAAATGCATTTATTTATATGCATAAGCACATTAACAAACTCAATAATACAAAAATTGCGCAGCTGTCCAATTACTTATGAACCTGACTGTAAGCAACAAAGGCCAACCACTGCCAATATACAAAGATCGGCCATAACATTAACACCACCTGTCTAATACTGAGTATGCCACCTTTGTGCCTCCACAACAGACCCAACCATTCGAGGTATGGACTCCACAAGGCCGCTGAAGGTCTCCTGTGGTATCTGGAACGCCAAGATGTTAGCAGCAGGTCCTTTAAGTCCTTGAAGTTGTGAGGTGCACCTAAGGTAACCATGACCCTGTCGCCGGTTTTTACAGGTGGTTCCTTTCCTGAACCACGTTTGGTAAACATTGACCACTGCATACCACTGCCTGATGTTTTGAAGATGTTCTGACCCTCCTGACTGTTCATGTGCTGCCTAATATGTAGAGCCCACCCCTTGACACCCGTTGAAGCCTGTACACCGTAGATGAAGATAATCACTTTTTTATTACACTTCGCCTGTCAAAGTGGTGCTAATGTTGTGGCTGATCTGTGTGTGGTACACCCGTCTTTTTTACCAGTTCACCCAATGACTTGATTCCAAACATGCCTTAGTGAATCCTGGGCCTCTTCTTTTGCTAGCGTCTGGAGTGGCGATGCCGAACCCACCCTTACTATCAGCATCAAAGACAAAGAAGTCCATTTCAGGCTTCTGACAAGGTGCAGCGAGAACAAATGAGGTGAAACTAGCAATTTGGGCGCAAGTGCGAGGTAACATTTCTCTCTGCCGCCGAGGCATCGCCTCTGCATTAGCACTGGACCAGAAAAGAAACCCAGCGCTAATGCCGAAACGCTCCTCTCTCAGGCCTGTAGCGTGAGATGAGCTGGTGTTTTCGTCCTCCTTCGCTTGTTTCACGTGAAGACCGTGTCTCCTTTCTCTCTCTCCTCATGCCGAGTTTAAGCTCTCTGACAGTCAGGGCCGACCCTAATGGCCTTGTCACATCATAGCATTCACTACTGTGCTGCTAGCATAGTTATCATGTCGGCCGCCGGCCTCATCCAGCGCCAATACCATGGTGTGACCATCACTACCTGCACCCAGTATCACTACTGCAGCATTAGCATCACTACCGTGCTGCTACCATAGTTACTACATTGGCTACCGGCCTCATCCAGTGCCAATACCACGGTGTCATCATCACTACCTGCCCTCAGTATCGCCACTGCAGCTTTAGCATCGCTATTGTGGTGCTAGCATAGTTACTAGGTCAGCTGCCAGCCTCATCCAGTGCCAATACCACGGTGTCATCATCCCTACTTTCAACCAGTATCGCCACTGCAGCATTAGCATCGCTACCATGGTGCTAGCATAGCTACTACGCCGGCCGCTGGCCTCATCCAGCGCCAATACCATGGTGTCATCATCACTACCTGCACCCAGTATCACTACTGCAGCATTAGCATCACTATTATAATGCTAGCATAGCTATCGCACCGGCTGCCAGCCTTGCCCAGCAAGCTACCATGGTCCTGGGCCCTTTACATCTAAATGTAGGTACATATGTGGTCTACTTCTCTTAGAGTAGAAATTTCTTGAAGAACTTTTGGTTCTTCGGTTTGAAACTGTGGAGAAACCTCTTAAGCCACTTTGATGAGCCTTCAAGAACCAAAAGAGGCTCCAACACAGTTTCAAACTGAAGAACCTCTAAATTTCCTCAAGGAACTGTTCTTTTTAACAGTGTCATCTTAAGGCTCTGAGGGCAAGACTTGAGTCCTTTTCTAGATATTTTGGTCCCACACTCCCTCTTGTCGATTCTATGCAGCCAGTGATGGTCCAGCAAATCTAAGCTTGCCTGGTTTTCCTTGTTTTAAACCTCCTTCATTGACTCGATTTCAATATTTCAAGCCTCCTTTGCTACCATCTGAAAGTAAGAGGTAGGAGTCGATACAGATTCTGACCTCACTCCCAATCTAAAAGAAGAATCAGGCTATTTCAGGTTTCTGACAAGGAGCAGCGAGAACAAATGAGGTGAAGCTAGCAATTTAGGCGCGAGTGTCAGAGTGTGAACATCAAGCCCATGAGTCAGGATTGTTACTTTAAGCAAAAGAACACTTGAGGTGTTTGCACCTTTGCACCGGAGTAATATCACAGCTGTCAGATGGTCTCAAAGTTGTACGTCATCTCAGATATGATTTTATTCATCATAACATAAGAATAGAGGATCCGGCAAAGAAAGTAAAGCAAAGAAAACCCAAAGTTTGTTTCAAATATATGCTTTTGAGTAGTGACAGATTCCTTCACCACAAAAAGTAGTGCCACCACATTCCCTCTAGCTCCCTCTAATTGTTGGTACAGCTGATGGTCAAGAAGTGGAAAAACTGAGGTTTTCTTGGGGACTATTTTGTCGTACAAGCCCTACATGTGCAGGTCCTTCCACCATGAATATGCTTTAGAACTATGTTTTACTCCAAAACCTCACAGTGCGTCCACCATCAGTGCATTGGTGACCATGTTGTGTAATAACTACGTCTACTGTGCAGCTTTCAGAAGCATCAAAGTCTTAAGATGTCTCCTGAGGTGCTTTGATGAATTTTCAAGGAATGGTTTTCTAAGAAAAAGGTTCCTTGAAGGTTTCTCAAAGCACCTTAGGAGCACCAATGATTTTAGGTAGGTGAGATGTTTAAGAGGCCTCAGACTCGAGAGGGCTTATTGCCAGGTTTAGGTAGGCAGGTAGCTAGGGCCTAGACTCTAGGGACTGTTTCATAAGAAGAGCATGAGGACAGGTTGACTTATCTTGACTGAGGAGTCGTGAAGACGGTGTGGAGTCCAATGGGAAGGGTTTAATGCCACCCACTGCATTCTCCTACAGTACCCCAGCCATTCGGAAGACTTCTGAGTGAGTCATATTTGCTCACGGAGATAGACAGTACATCTTCTTGACACGAGCGCCAAGAAAATAAATATCACTGTTTGTTTTGACGCCGTTATTAAGATGTAGGTGTGTTTCGCGCGAAATAAAAAAGTAAGATAGAGCGAGAGACCGAGCAATGAGGTGAGTTATATTGGGAGATATTGAGATATTATCTCTCTCACTATGAAAAGATAAATTAAAAAAATATAACACGAAGAAAAAGCTGAGAATTCAACCTTTAGAAAGGCCACCAAGGAGCTTGTCCAAAAGTCGGCTACGGCAACTGCCTCCAATGCTGGTCTTCCAATGAGTACCATCAGGCCTCAGCAGTTGATCTAGAATCAGCGGCACTGGTGGTCTTTAACGTTCCCAAGTTGTGTTTCCAAGAACCTCCAAACGTTCCTCAAGGATCTTATACTTTCAACAGTGTAGGTGGTCACATTGTGGTCAGTGGTGGCTCAGCGGTTAGAGCTCCGGGCTGTTGATGAACATGGTTGTGGGTTTGATACCCGGGCTCGGCGAGCTGCCACTGTTGGGCCTTCAAGCAAGGCTCTTCACTCTCTCTGCTCCCCGGGTGCTGGAGTTGGCTGCCCACCGCTCTGGACAGGCTTACTACCCCTAGTTCACAACCACCAACACATTTTGCTGTACATAGCACAGTGACAAATACGGGCACCCTTTTACATCACTACTGGCCAGCACTGGCGTATGCTGGGCGATGTATCAGAGCTGGGTACACTGTGCTGTGACGTTGCATTGGGGGCTGTTTCTGAAAAAGAGTGCAGGCAGGTGCAACAGGACGCTTCTCAGTCTTGAAGGAATTCTTTAAATAAACATGTGCATGCTGCTAAAACTCTGAATCCCAGAGAGGGACCTGTCAGCAGTATGCTAACTGGCCCCTAATAGGTTTAATTCACAGCTAGCTGTATTAGCATTATGCCCAAAGTACTCTTCTAAAGTAATCCTCTCTGTCCCGTGGACCTTTCAAATGACCCCCAAAACGACTATCTGGTTACTGTGCACATCTGATGAGCTCAGCACTTTCTCCTTACTGCGTTTTCTCTTCGCTGTAATGAAAAGAAAAAAAAAAAACTGATACCAGTTTTATATTAAAGGGTCAGTATGTGACATTTTTATTTAGTCAGGCCTCGGCTCAGTCGTGAAATGTGTGTTGTATTTGAGTCACCTGGAATTCGTGAAGTCTCTTTAAGCCATGGCCGTCCGTTTACTAACTTCAAATTCCACCTTGGTCACCCCACTCCTGCCACTGGACCTGCCACTGGACCTGCCACTGCCCTCAAGGCCCAGGGATGAATACTACTACTACTACTACTCCTTCAGTATTTTAAATAAAGTAAGGGTGCTGACCATCACACAAACCTATCCTACGTCATAAAGAATGAGTAATTTGCTAGTTCGGACCTTAAGCCTTCAGCTTATGATGATTTGGGGGAAGACTATAAGAGCAGGGCGAGGCATTTTGGGCTGGAGTTCAAGTAGCTTCTGCTTTTTGGTAGGAGGACGGTCCCCCCTCTGATATGTGGAGCTAGGACTGATAGATGGCAGGGTTAAGAGGGAGGTGACAGGGTGGTAGAGGGTTGTGAACAAGGTAGAGAAGAAATTTAAAGAAAGTTTGATTTGGGAAGATTCAAGGGGGGCTTCTAATAACACCACGATACACTGTTAAAAGTATAAGCTCCTTGAGGAACTTTTGGGGGTCCTTTAATTTGAAACTATGGATGAACAAATTTGAGGAACCTTCAAGGAAAGGTTTTTAGAAGAAAAAGGTTCATTGTAGGCATTTTATGCAGTAATAAATGTGGGGGTGTTTACTTATGTAAAATGTCAAATGATTAATATTTTAAATAACAATCATTTAAAGGCACTTCTTCAGGTTTATTTCTTAGTTTAAATCCATTTAAGACAAAGTTTGGTCATGGGGTATCCTAATCATTTCAACATGACTGTATATAGACACTTATCAGCCTAATTAAGCCTAATCCAACAAGTCTGCTTTCATCTGACACCACAGGAATCACCCAAAACAAAAAGTTCAAAAATAAAAGACAAAACCAAGACTAACTAAATATGCATGGTTTTGAGACCGGAGCAGCTGATGTTCTGCATGTCCTGCAGGCCCTCAGTATCACGCTCTCCCCCGGGGCGATCCCAGGACTCCGCCCACAGGCCCATATAAAAACGTCCCCCTCGTTTTTGTGAATTAGCTCTGTTGCAACCTCTGTACCACCGGTCTGTTCAAGGGGAAGGTATTCTGAGCATGAGGTTTAGTGTCTGGTTTAGTGTCTGGTCTAGTGTCTGTTTTTGTCCTGCCACTCCCTCCGCCCTATTTTCCGAAGCCCTGCTTCATGGTTTTCTGTTCGTTGTTTTCCGAAGCCTTGTTTTATGTTTGGTTTACCGTCACGTCCAACCCCCTGCCCAGTGTTCTGCTTTTCCCCTGTATCTCGCTCAGCTTCCTCCCAGTCCCAGGTGTGGTGTTTTGCCCAGTTTGTGTTACATTACGCTTTTGCTTTCTAGTTCTGTCCCTTGCTGTCCCAGGGTTTGCTACAACCTTGCTTATATTCTTAATTTTCTCATATTATAATTTTACACATTTTAAGTAGTAATAAATGTGGGGGTGTGGAATGTAAAATTATTTATAATAAAAATAAACACATTTCCTTAGTTATTTTGTTGTTAATCTTAATCCACAAAAGTCCCTCCAACGCATTGTGAGGACAGCTGAGAGGATCATCGGAGTCTCTCTCCCCTCCGTCATGGACATTTACAACACCCACTGCATCCGCAAAGCAACCAGAATTGTGGATGACTCCACCCACCCTTCACACAGACTGTTCTCCCTCCTGCCATCAGGAAGAAGGTACCGCAGCATCCGGTCCAACACGACCAGACTCTGCAATAGCTTCTTCCCCCAAGCCATCAGACTCCTCAACACAACTCAACTTCTGAACTGATGTCTTCTGGTACATGTACACTCTCCCTCTCTCTCTCTTTCCAACCATTTACCCCAGATAACATGGGAAGCATTTTTTGCACAAGCATTTGCACTAATAACTTTACTACCTCACTGGACTCTATTTATTGCACATTGCACAACTTGCACACTACCGTCATTATTTATTATCCTCTGTCTGTACTGTGTTGTGTTGTCTGTCCGCACTTGTTTGTTTGTGTTGCACTTGTGTTTTGTATGCACTGTCTATGTTGCACCATGGTCCTGGAGGAACGTTGTTTCGTTTCACTGTGTACTCTGTATGTAGCTGAAATGACAATAAACCCACTTGACTTGACTTGACTTGACAAAGTTTGGTCATTGGGGTATCCTAATTATTTCAACATAACTGTGTATATAGACACTTATCAGCCTAATGAAGCCTAGTCCAACAAGTCTGCTTTCATTTGACGCCACAGGAGGTGAAATTCCATCAACATTGACATCAATATCAGTCTTAATGAATAACCTCCATGATTCTCATTTGAATATGCTTTTATAAACGTTGAGTTAGCATCGTGTGAGTTGTCATTAGAGGGTTACGTAGGTGTCATGTAGCCCTTCAATGAAGTGCTATCCAATGCTAAACAGCACTTACCCTGCCTCAGCTTACTGACTTGCTGAGTCCTCTGTGGAACAAATTCCCTGTATTTGGAGAACTGGCAGAATGCATCTAATTTAGTGGAGTGAAATACATCACAAACTTTGGGGAAAGTGCAGTTAGTTTGATCGAGGACGAGTGTGAGAGCGTGCTGTGTGGAATATCAATAGCGTAGACAAAACTCGGGCTTGTTGCTTGACTTCAGGAGTGCTCAAGGTTTCTCCATGATTCCTCTTCCAGGTTTCTTGGGGTTTGCTGATCTTTCTCTGGGACTGCTGTGACCCGGTCTCGGGTCGGGGTGTGTGGCCCACTTTTGATGAAAGTGTGTGAATGGATTCATGAGAAAGAAGGGAATGTTCTTACAGTGAAGTAAAGCAGGTGGTGGAAATTGGGGCTGCACAATATATCGTTTCAGCATCGCCATGGCAAAACAGTAGTCCCATCGTCACTGTCCAGTAAAAAACAAGTCTCCAAAATTCAGACTTTACAGGAGAAGACAAAAAAAATCTTCAATTTGAATGGAAGTCAGTATAAAATAATGGTCCATTCGGCCAGAATTATCTACACAATGAACAGAAGGAGCTCCAGGGTTCAAACAATGGAGAAAACAAAAAACAGACAAAAACGAAGATACATATTTTAAATTGGACAGCAGTGATTATATATATATATATATATACATATATATATATATATATATATATATATATATATATATATATATATATATATATGTATATATGTGTGTGTGTATGTATATATATATATATATATATATGTAAATCTGCTTAATATTATTTACTTTACTCTGATAGTATAAAGGGATTTTTTATGAAAATAGTATTTAATTAAAGAAATAAAGAAATAAAAAAGAAAAAAATTCAATAAATAAATTTTGAAACAGCCTAAATGAATTGTCATGTATGTCATTATTTTATTGTATAAGTGCATTGTTAATATTTGCTTAATTGGGAATAGATCAGTTAAATAGGTTACATTAAATAAAATAAAAAGATTTCTCCATGATTCCTCTTCCAGGTTTCTCTGGGTTTCCTGATCTTTCTCTGGGATAATTTGGGAGAAATTAATTAATTAATCAATTCTCATTTGAACAATTTTTCTTTCTTCATTTATGTATTTAATAAAATAAAATAAATAATAAAATGACAAAAAGCTTTCCATAGGAGAAACACCATAGGAGTGTGTTTTTAATATCATGGCATATTGGAGCATTGATCTGAAAATTCATGTAGTTTTTAATATTGCAATATAAATCACCCAAAACAAAACGTTTAGGCGAAGCCAAAATAAAGACTAAACCAAGACTTACTAAATAGGCATGGTTTTGAGACGGGAGCAGCTGATGTTCTGCACATTTGAAGCAGTAATACATTGAAATAAAAATAATAAAAAGACATTCTTTCATTTCAGTTATTTCTTTAGTTTTATTTGTTAGTTTAAATATATTAAAGACAACGGTATCCTAATTATTTCCACATGACTGTCTAATAATAAGCCTAATTAAGCTTAGTCCAACAAATGTGCTTTTATATGACACCACTGAAGACGGAATCACATTGAGAATATCAGCCTTTATGATTAACCTCCATGATTCTCATTTGAAAATGCTTTTATAAACGCTGAGTTAGCGTCGTGTGAGATGTCATTAGAGACTTATGTAGGTGTCATGTAGCTCTTCAATGAAGTGCTGTCCAAAACAGTGCTCATCCTGCCCCTGCTTGAGCGAGGCAGCAATCGATCAGTGCAGCGCTGGGTTAGGTCGGACAGGCCTACACACAAGCTTGCCAATACCAAACAAAAAGCCTAATCAATGAGCACGCCTTCCCGACTGACCCAGGAACACAGGCATGTCCACAAGCTCTGACTGGTTAGAACTTTGTGTTTGGCCAAAACCAACTTACAAACACAGGCCTTGTTTAAGATGCGTTTCGGCCTGTAGATTTTAGATCTTGTAGATCTGAGCCTGAGAGGCCTGAGAGCTGCCATGTAAAGTACAGTAGTATGGTCAGGCCAAACAGCCAGCAAGCCCTGGTCAGTTAGCGGCAGGCAAACCTCAGAGCCGCGATGTAAAATCAATGGATGGGAGGGAAGATCTCTTAGACCTGGCTGGCTGGCTTGTTGCAGTATGACGTGTAGCTCCGCCCACCCCCACGTGTTCCAATGACAAAACAGCCCATCCTCTAAACTGTCTCCAGCATCTCCAAATTCCAGCAGTAGAGCCCCCTACCATGTAGCTCCACCTTGCTGGTGTACATTTAGCAGATTGACCTGTTTCTGACCACAGGCTTGATTTTTTTTGGGTGGTGAACCCACTTCCTCAATGGTGACTGATGACTGGTGTACAGAAGCTTGTAATTGTACCACTATATAGTGCACCTATAAGGCCGGACGTCCTAATAAGCTGGACAGTGACTTTGTGTGCATGATCAGCAGTGCGCTACGTTCTGCCCAAACCCTCATGATCTACAGGCTTACTGTGGAGAATCCCCTAAGCCCATGAGCCCGCGAGGAGGCAGGCGGCTGAAAAGAATGAGATCTGACGTGCCAGTAAAAGCTCAGTGAAAGGCCTTGAGCTGTTAGCACCGCCCAGCTTACGAGAGCACTTGCACTACTCTGGCCCCTCCATTTACAACAACATTTGAACCTTACAAGGCAGTGGGCAGCTTTTAATTTTAGGTTAAGTGGGACAAGGCCCAGAAATAGCCTGATACCTCTAGATCAAGAGCACGTCTGTGGCAGGACCTGGTAGATAGAGGGGTATAAAAACTGACTTCTGAAGTGTTGGAGCTTTTGTGATCTATAACTAATCATCCATTATCAGTACCTGACCATACTAATGCATTCATGGCCGAATGCCATCAAATCCTCACAGAAATGTTCAACAATCTAGTGTAAGGTCTTGTAGAAAAGTAGAGGCTAGTAATGCAGCAAAGGGAAAACAAACCATGTATTATTACTTTGGATTTCTAACAACATCAGAATTTCACGTTGTGTGGACGTTAACATTATATGGTTTAGCAGACGTTGGTATTTTATGTCAGTATGATGTTATCATGTGACGTTAGACAGACGTTGAATGTTGGTTACTTTACATCATAAAATTTCATGTTGTGCGAACGTTAACATTGTAAAGTTGAGCAGACGTTACCTCACAACTAAATATGACGTTATCATGGGACATCAGACAGATGATGAACTTTGATTACTTAATGCCATGACTAAAAAAACAACATAACGACATCTAACAGAGTTAGAATTTAATGTTGTGTGGACGTTAATATTATGAAGTTGGTGTTTTATGTCGGTATGATGTTATCATTTGACGTTAGACAGACGTTGAATGTTGGTTCCTTAATATCATAACTTAAAGGCAACAAAATATCAACGTCTTACAACGTTAAAATGTAACTTTTCGTGGGCGCTAACTTTATAAGGTTTAGCAGACGTTACATCACAACTAAATGTTGCTGTCTTACAGCAGTATGACGTTATCATGTGACATCAGAAAGATGTTGAATTTTGATTACTTAATGCCATGACTAAAAAAAACAACAACATAACGACATCTAACAATGTTAGAATTTCACGTTTTTTGGACGTTACCAGTAAGAAGTTTTGCAGATCTATCGTCGTTGGTGGCCAGCTGGGAAAAAAACGGAAAGCTCAGCAGTACTTTACATCGCCAGCTGAATGAGATACTCCATTGGCTTCAACGCAAAAACCAGTCCCAGCTGTGGTCCCGACTGCTCGTCCACTGCAAAGTCTGCAGCAGGACTCATTTATCAGGAAAAAACTGGGAATATCTTTAATCTGATTAGAGTTCATTTTGGGCCACAAATGTTTTCTGCTGCATCAAGCAATGATTCATTAACCCAAGATTTCCCCAGCCTGACATTTCCCTAATGCTGCCCTAATGATGAAATCATTTCTCAGGTGATACCTGCGCCGTATCCTCTATCCTGCGCGCCGCAGATTACGCATTACAGAGGCGAGTCCCGTTGGCAGGCTTGCGTGGACGCTGCTGCCCCACGTCGGCGAAGTCATCTGACATTTAAAGATCAGCCAGCCATGGAGATGGTGCAGACAGCAAGGCCTTTAAGGCATTCAGGAGGGACAAGCTAATTATTTTCCATCACGGGACGATCGGCGAGTCTGAAAGCACCTCATTTAGGTGGGCAAATTAGCGAGCCTGCGCTAGCTCACAATTCAAACCCCACGACATTTTAATGCTGCTGTCGCCAGGCGGGCCAGGTAGCAAATGCTTTGTTTGCATAGGGAAGGGAAACTGTTGAAGAGGAGGGGGGGGGGCTGGATTAATGGCCTCCAGTTTATCTCTCTGTGAGTGGAAAGGCAGGCTGTGTTTGTGTTGGGGGTCTCGTTTTTTTGGGTTTTTTTTCTTCACAGCTGTAGAGACCGCTTTGTGGTGCTCGGAAAGAGATAAAGTGAAATACCACAGCATTGCATAAGCATTTAGTGGCGTCACGTAGTGGTGGGGGGCTTAAACTAAATGCTTTGTGGTGTAGCATAGTGGGCAACAACATCGCCTTCTCTGTGACAGACTAGAGTTCGACTAGACTAGACTACACTCTATACCAACAAGTCCTTTGGGAAGACTACTAACACTACCTTTACCTACCTGTGTAACACGATCTACGTACAAATCAGTCCTTACAAGAGCGCCGGACAAATGCCCTAACTGTCAATCTATTTACAACCCTGTTATTTTGTCTCAGAATGAATGAGGGTGACTGAAAAGGTCTGCTGCCCCACTAAGGTCTGCTGCTTATATTAGCCGGGATATGGCACCGGCGACGGCTCACAAAGGCCACATATTAAAGTACAGTTTTAACACTGTAAGAAAAGCACTGTAATTACTGAACTCTGATACCGCTGCTGTCCTCTCATTGTGTCCTCTCTGTGCCATGCTAGCTGTTAGCAAGCTGAGGATATTAAAGCTGGGTTTGTTTTTACCCTTGCCACCACTCACTTCCCTGGGTTTGGCTTTTCTCATTAAAATAAGCTGATGCTTTCCCTTCTGATGTGAGTTTCGGTCCACTTTGCTTGAGCTGAGGAAGTAAAGCTTGCTTTTTAAGGAGTGGACGATGAAGAGAAGAGATGGTAAAAGCTAGAAGTGTTTAGCCTAGCATGGCTCCTAGTTTTCCCCTCCCGGCTTTTGCTCCGTCACTTGCCGAATTTAAACACTTGCCGAATACCTTTACCTGGTTACCGTAGCAACACATATTTTTTTCATACCTAGCAGAACCTGAAGGTGAAGAGCTATCTAGCTATCTACAATCAACAACATCAAATTCTCCTGAGGTTGCCCTCACATTTTAGTGTTTCAACAGTGGACAGGGTTTATGTAAACGTAACGAGTCAAGACTGTGATGTAACAGTTTTGGGGTTTTGGAATCGCCCCGTTTGAAAGCTCTGTTTCAGGTATGCTGAATCAGGTTTTCTTCTGAAGGAGGAACATCAGCGTTTGAGGTTCAGGGTTTGTCACTTCCATGTACCGAAGTCTTCTTAAAGGCTAAGATAGGTTGACATTCTAGGGACTTTTTTCAAGTGGACCCAGGGAACGAACAGAGGCCAAGCCTGTAGTGGAGTGGCTAGTGGCACTAGCATTACTCCACTGTCAGAGCACATCAACAAGAGGGTAGACTGAGGTGCAGACTTACTCTCCCACTAACCCAATTCAACTCTGGAACACTGAGAATCCTGAATCTGAGGTAACAGATGGCAGTGGCTTAAATACTGGCTACACTTCCCAGCCATTTTATTAAACCCCCAACCTTGTACAGTCATAAAAAAAGAACACTCCATTACATATTTACTTTTTTATTAAGAAAGATATACCCCAGTGATGCAGTGTCATCACTTTTGCTAAAGCAATGTTTATTTTTTAAAATAATTTATTTACCAAAAAAAAAGATGGGACAATGAAAAACATTAGGACGCCCTACGCCATAATAGCTAGTATTTTCCCCCTTTGCCTGACATAACCTCAGTTAGATAGTCCCATAACTGTAGACCCATCTCGTTTTTTCCACTCCTCCAAGCAGAAGTCTTGCAGCTTTATGATGTTTCAGGGGTTTCTTGCTGCACAGACCAATTTCCAATCACCCCGAAAGCACACAAGATCTCACCATGGTGATACCACTCACTTCAACAATCAAGAGCATCCATCCATTCCTCCTCCCACCTTCTTATCCGCTTCTTCCTGGTTAGGATTGCTTGAGTCCAGAGCCTACCCAAAGTCATTGTGTGCAAGGCAGGAATACCCCCTGGACAAGATGCCAGCCCATACTTCCTCCAGAAGCTGAGAAAGGCCCATCTCCCTCCACCCATCCTCACCCTCTTCTATAGAGGGACCATAGAGAGCATCCTGAGCAGCTGCATCACTGCCTGGTTTGGGACCTGCACAGCCTCTGACCGCAAGTCCCTCCAACGCATTGTGAGGACAGCTGAGAGGATCATCGGAGTCTCTCTCCCCTCCGTCATGGACATTTACACCGCCCACTGCATCCGCAAAGCAACCAGCATTGTGGATGACTCCACCCACCCTTCACACAGACTGTTCTCCCTCCTGCCATCAGGAAGAAGGTACCGCAGCATCCGGTCCAACACGACCACAACCAGACTCTGCAATAGCTTCTTCCCCCAAGCCATCAGACTTCTCAACTCCAGAGACTGAACTGATGTTTTTTCTGTTCCATGCACACACACACACACACACTTGATTTGACTTGACTTGGCATTTGTCTTCTATACACATACAAACAACATGTTTGGTCACTGAAAACTGAGCTTTTTTCAGCTTAGTGTCGTCATGTAGACGGGAAAAACAGAACTTAATGGAAATGCTGACGTCACGAAGCATGTATGTTTCTGGTTGAATCTCAAATACCTCTTTACTCAATATATAGTGAACTACATAAGTCATAAATATGCAGTATCTACACAAACTTTGTCACATATCAATAAATATAAATACAAAGTAAATTTCCCACTCTCAACAATATTGGTGTTAAATCAACCCTGTAAGTGTTAACAATGAACATTTACAGTGTTGATTTAACACTGGCAAATTTACTCTTCTATTGCAGATTACAGATTATATATATTAGGGCTGTTAAACGCGTAACATTTCATCATGATTATTCTCAGAATTTCATATACTTAATTGCGATTAATCATATGTATCTAGCAAATAAGGATTTTTAGGTGAAATGTTACAAGTAAAAGGTTGAACACATTTTATGCTAAATCTATTTATGTTAAAAAACTAAAACTATAAGGTAATACGTTACTTTCGATGCTCCATTGCTTCTACCACATCCATAAAATGTTCGGCCCAGTCGCAGCATGTTGCCTCTCCTCTGTTTTCATGACCGTTAAAGCATGTGAATGAACTCTGAGATAGCTGTCGTTACTTTGTGTTGTCCCGTAATCACCCATAAGAGCAAAAGTGGCTATGAGCTCCAAATCCTGAGCTAGGTTTGCCCTCTCCGTTTGAGGCCTAGCTCATAAGATGAGTCCTTGGAAGCCAGTGAGCCATCTGGCGAACCTTTGAAAGGAAACCTCCCGTCAAGTCTAAATGACGTGGGGTTGCCCTGTCGCCTCTGGCTCGCTCACTTGGGGTTATGCACACATGTTTTGTGCTTTGTTGCTTTTAAAACAACATTATTGAAGCTTTATCAAACTACATTTTTGATTGATTGATTGATTGATTGATTAGACCCTAGAAATCCTCTCTAACAATGTTTTAATCTTCTGCAGCTGATGTGCTGCAACGGATTCTAAGTTTAGGTGTTTGAAGCAGTAATAAATGTGGGGGTGATCTACCTTTCCTCACAAGTTTAGTTATATTAGCCCCATCTCATAATACAGTTCAAATGAAGATCAAATGCCCATATCTTTAAAGGCTGAGTTTTTTTTGCAAAGCTCCACCTTGCTGGTGTTCATCATTTTTATATCATTTAGAAATTGAGAGAAAGCTGGTTCTGGACCCCCCCCCCCCCCCCGTCAGCTGTCAGAAGTGGGAGCACGTCAGTACAATGAAACCCAAGCTAACAGGTTTCTTGTAGGGGAATGTAGCTAGCTGTCAGACTGGTGCGTGTTTGATCTCCAAGCTTACAAAAGGATCACAGCATGTTCTGCTGACATGGCAGAGTCTTATAGACAACAAAGAAATTCAGGAAGGCATACAGTACGTCACACCCTTAAGCAGGCTGAAACGGGGGGAGGGGGGTGCGGGAACATAGTCATCCTATTCCTCTGTTAGCTTTAGGAATGCTTATATACTGAATGTGTGGATGAGTGTTGTGTGCTGTAGTTCTGGAGCCCAGGGCTAAAGCTTGGACCATATTTTCTGTGCTCTGGTGGGTCTTGTGTGATAAACAGAGCTCAATGTTCAATTGAGCACAATTCCGAGGATTTCTGCTGCTTCTGGTAGACCCGTATGACTCTGTGTGTAATCCCACACCTTATAATGGTCATAATTTACATCAGGTTCATAGGCCCTAAATTACAACCCTGTGGGACTCCGCAAGGTCTGGTATGATGAAGGGCTTTCCAATAGTTTACGATGACCAAATAGATCCTTAACCTAGGGTTTAAGGGGTTTTAATGAAGGACTGAGTAGATAACCTAGGGGTTGGATTGGATCTGGAAATATTGGGTTTCCTCCTGGAGAGCTTTAGAAATGGTCACATCCATCAAATCTTAGTGTATTGTTTGGTTAGAGTCCCTGTTTAGATAAACGATGGCCCAAGGGGTTGTGGGTTTGATCTTCAGTCTAGTCTAAGTCTGTGTTTTTTAAAAGGTTCTATTTAGAACCATTAGCAATCTATAGAACCGGGCAATTCACCATTTAGGCATCCTGAAAACAGCAGGAAAAGCTAGGATTATGTTTTGATGCTCAGTTGAGGTGGACAAGTTGGTTTATGGATAAAGGAGAAATGGGAACTATCTTCTTTCCAATAACTGATGACGTAATGAGTACGAAACAGCCTATGCTTTCCTCCCATGTCCTTTACAGGGGTTGGGTTGGTGGGCATTGTCGAAGTTGGATTCTCCATCCATTAATGAGTTGCTACAACCCTCATTATATGGGCCATTGCCCACTCTGCCCGACATCTCTGAACTATTGTGCTGCAGTCATGTTCAGCTGACAGAGGACTCTCAAAACTGCTCTGGCGAGAGCTAATGTACATAGGCTTCAATTCCTCCATTGTAGATGCCACACACAGTGAGAGGGACTCTTATTTCGCACTGTACAGCTCAAGCATGTAATGGCATGTTCTGGAATTAGAGTAGCTGGTGGAAACATTGTTATGGACACAATCCATTTCATGGATAGGGTGTCAGTTATTTTGAGCCCAATCCAGCTCAGATCCTTTGTTTTCACTACTGTGTTCTAGTAGCTCACCCTCGGGAGTCCTATAGGCACTAATAACAGACATTATTCCAAGTCTGCAGCAGTGAGGTGGTAGTAAGGCAGTAAGGCTCCTGCAAAAGGGTGATTGGGCGGTGTGCGACGGGATGTGTGGAAAATGGATGGCAAAGCAGATGTTAATGATTGGATAGAAGGAGTGATTGATTCAGTAGCTGAATCTGAGGTGTATGGAAGCATACGGTCATACGGGTCTACCAGCAGTGGCAGAAATCCCAGCCTATAGGAAATTCTCATTAGAATTGTGGCTGAAAGATGAGACTGACGGACAGAGACCGCCGGCATGTGAACAAAAATCACTTCTAGAAGCCAATGCAGGTCCGTCACCAGCAATTTCAGAAAGAACACTCCACAGGATACTGCAAGTGCATTCACAAGCTGTGAAATCCACCAGTCCATGTCTGACAGTTTTATCGTCCAGAAACAATTCTAAGGAAAATTTAAGGAATTTTGCCACTGCTGGTAGACCAGTATGATCGTACACCTGCAGATTCAGCAGCTACTTCCTTCAAACTATGACCTTTGGCCATCTAATCCTTAATCATCTGCACACATCCGACGAGACATTCACTGCACTCTTCTCAAACTATGAGCCCAGTCGCATAGCCCGCAAGAATTTATAGCCCCACCATCCTCGTGTAATGCCATCTGAAGGTGCTCTGAATTTCTTACCCCTTTTCAACACACAAGGTAACAAATATGTTGTCTGGAAAGCTCTGGAGCTGAATGGCCATAGACAATAGGGTATTAAACACACTATAAAATTATAATTTTCAAAAAGTACATCTTATCTATAAACTGCGTGACCGTATTATTTAAAGAAACTCAAGGTTCGGATCGGTATCGGCTGATACTCAGCATTCAGGTACTCAAGACCATCATTCCAGGTGGTATTGGAAGCATGGGAAATCCACAAGTTAGGGACAGATCCGCCAACTCTGTGATTTTAAATTCATAAGCATCCCGTCTCCTCGGTTCCCGCGAAGCACTTTGTTGTAAGGGCTCTAAATGGCTGCTGACAAGCGGCGAATGGGCCCCACTGCAGCTCTTGGACAGCAGGCGAGGGTGTCACTGTTTTAGCAGGACTGTCTAGCTGTAAGATCGAGTGTGAAAATGCTGGCATGGCTGTAGACTGTAGACTGTACTCCCCATCTGCTGAACAAGGTGTTCACTTTGGCGACGGTGTGGTGGACATAGGTATTGCTGCTTGAGACTGCAGTGATGCATGAAGACTTCCAAAATATTGATGGGGTCATTTTTAGCCCACTAATGAAAGCCTTTAAAAGCCCCAAATCTCATCAACATCAACATGGTACAACACAACAGCCACCTTTGGTGATTTTGCGAGATGTTTGAATGGAACAGCCAGGCAAGGGCTTGTAGAGTATTCCTAGAGGGCCTTCAGCCAATCCTGCTTTTTGATTTATTCCATGTTTTCTAGGACTGTAAAGCGCTGATTGCCTGGCCTTGGTGTGGCTCAAGCTGGAAAAGGGCCGGGAGTCTCCTAGGACTGGATTAGGAACCCACTGCTGCGGAGAGTCTAAGGCTTACTGTAGTGAGTGATGGCTAATAAACAGAGGTTTGATAAAGGTTCCCAAGCTTTACTTGGGAGAGGGACTTCCTGTCTGTTGAGTGACATCACAGTCATTTACATTTACATTTAAGGCATTTAGCAGACGCTCTTCTCCAGAGCGACTTACAAAAGTGCTTTGCTATTTACCCAAGAAAAACCTCAGCTAGTTTAAATAGACTAATAATTCAAAGATCCTCTAAGTTTAGACTCGACTAAACACAAGTCAGTAAAGAGACCATAATACTCTGCTATTCACCCAAGTACTCTCAGAAGAGGAGGGTCTTCAGTCTGGGTTTGAAGACAGTGAGCGTTGGACTCGTTGACCCGTTCGGACACCCAGGGGAAGCTCGTTCCACCACTTCGGTGCAGGACCGAAAAAAGTCTGGACGCTCGTCTTCCTGGATCTTAAAGGATGGCGGGTCGAGCCGAGCCGTACCTGAAGCTGGAAGGACTCTTGGTGCGGATCGTGTTTTGACCATTGCCATCAAGTACGGAGGGGCTGGCTGGTCCAGTCTTGGCTTTGTAGGCCAGCATCAAGGTTTTGAATCTGATGCAGGCAGCAGCTACAGGAAGCCAGTCAGCAATGCCTCCCTCCAAAACAGGGCTATTTCTTTCTCGTACAGTTATCGAATATCCAGTATCCCAGACTTTGCTCAATTCATAAATGTGCTTATTGCTGATTTGTCCTCCTCTTACTCCTCCTGAGGTTTCATTAGTGCTGAAACCGTAGTGTTTCCTGTTGCCTTCAGCATATATCTTTTGTCTAACTGCCCTCTCGACTCCCTAATATCATCATCATCATCATCATCATCGCCGCTTCTGGGATTGATGTTGCCTCCCCGACTCGTGTGCTGTTGTTTCCATTTCTCTGATGACCCTGATGAAAGGAAAATAATGGAGAGATCCTAAAAGACGCCGGCAGTGGCTTCCTTCCCTTTTATGAAGCCTTATGAGTGTTGCCTACGAGCACCTCTGTGTACTGTATTGACGAGGCTAATCTCTCAGCTGAGAGTGGTAATTACACACGCTGAATGCCATGAGATAAACACATTTCGGGGTATCGGGAGATTAGACGCCGCAATTATAAAGAGTTTACTGCAAATCTTGACACGACCTGTATCACCGGCATAGCCTCGCAGCCCGTAATCAGCAACAGGCAGTTGTCATAGCAGATAAGGGGTCAGAGAACAAGCTGTCTGGGCATGGAACAACTGGCGGAGCTCTCAAGGACGTCTGCTAAAGTCAGATGCTCCAGATCTGCAGTGGTGGTCACTTTTAGGAGATGGGTGGAAGGTAATCAAACCGTCAGTCACGGCGTAACGCTGATGAAGGCCTAAAGGTCTAATGTGTGGATGAGCCTGAGCTTCGAGTCAAGCAGGAGACTAATGAGTGGATCAGTTCCTCGGAGCCTCAATTAGTGTCCTGGTGGTCGGCCCCTTTATAGCCAGGAACTCTACTGTGAGAAGCTTCTGCGAGGATGCAAGGGTGAGTGCAAGGCCAGGCCTACGGAACGAGCCAGCGTTCTAGACTGCTTCTTCTTTATAATTCTCACGGACTGCCTCTATTGCACCACAGGAAGTCCGCCTGACTGCTTTTTCTTTATAATTCTCTCAAACTGCCTCTATTGGGCCACAGGAAAATGCTAAGGTCACCCTAAAAGACGCAGTCCTTTCGGTCACAGTAATGTGCAAAAAATGTGCAGCATGGTCACTCTCTAAATGACCTCTATTAAATGGCCTTTCTTAGACTGCCTCTATCAAACAACCTCTCAGACTGCCTTTCAAACTGCCTCTATCAGGGGGCCTTGCTAATACTAACGCTATCAAATGGCTTCTCAATGGCTTTTCTGAAACTACCTCCTTCAAACAGTCTACCTCAGACTGCCTCTCTTAAACTACCTCCATCAAACAGTCTCCCTCAGACTGCCTCTCTTAAACTACCTCCATCAAACAGTCTCCCTCAGACTGCCTCTCTTAAACTACCTCCATCAAATTGTATGTCTCAATCTACCACAATTAAATGGCTGCTACCAGATGGCTTTTTTAAAACTGCCTCTATCAAACAATCTCCCTCAGACTGCCTCTCTCAAACTACTTTGTTTAGATGGCCTCCTTTAGACTGTGCATGTCAAATAGCCTCGCTCAGAATGCCTCTCTCAAACTACCTCGATCAGATGGCTTCTCTCAAACTACCTTTTTCATACAGTCTCTTCGACCTGCCTCTAATAAATAGATGACCTTTGTCTGACTGCCTCTATCAAATAGTCTCTCTGAGTCTGTCTCCCTAAACAACCTCTATCAAACAGCTTTTCAGACTGCCTTTCAAACTGCCTCTATCAGATGGCCTCTCTCAGACTGTCGGTAGGAAATAGCCCCTTTCAGACTGCCTCTCTCAGAATGACATATCAGATTGCCTCTTTTAAACAGCCACTTTGAGAGTGCCTCTATTAAATAGCTTTACTGAGATGGCTTCTCTAAAACTGCCTCTATCAAACAGTCTCCCTCAGACTGACTTTCTCAAACTATTTCGTTTATATGGCCTTCTTTAGACTGTGCATATCAAACTGATAGATAAGAGATGACTTCTCTCAAACTGCCTCGATCAGATGGCTTCTCCAACCACCTCTGTCATACAGCCTCTTCGACCTGCCTCTATTAAGTAGATGGCCTTTGTCTGACTGCCTCTATCAAATAGCCTTCTAAACTACATCTATCAGATAGCCTCTTTTGGATGGCCTATTTTGGACTGCCTCAGTCATATATCCTCGCTCAGATTGCCTTTCAAACTGCCTCCATCAGATGGCTTCTCTCAAACTGCCTCCATCAGATGGCCTCTCAGACCAAATTTAAACTAACACCATTAGATCTCTCAAACTATCGCTAGTAGACAAAACATCCCAGAATGCCTTTCAAACTTCCTCGATCAGATGGCTTCTCTCAAACCACCTCTGTCATACAGCCTCTTCGACCTGCCTCTATTACATCAGCCTTTGTCTGACTGCCTCGGTCAAATTGCCTCTCCTAAACTACATCTCTCAGATAGCCTCTTTTAGATGGCCTGTCTCAGACTGCCTCGATCAGATTGCCTTTCAAACTGCCTCCATCAGATGGCTTCTCTCAAACTGCCTTGATCAGGTGGCTTCTCTCAAACCACCTCTGTCATACAGCCTCTCTCCGACCTGCCTCTATTAAATAAATGGCCTTTGTCTGACTACCTCTATCAAATAGCCTCTCCTAAACTACATCTCTTAGATAGCCTCTTTTAGATGGTCTGTTTCGGCCTGCCTCGGTTAGATTGCCTTTCAGACTGCCTCCATCAGATGGCCTCTCTCAAACTGCCTCAGACCACATTTAAACAAACTCTCTGAGTTCGTTTATTAAACAGCCTTTTTCAGACTGCCTCTCTCCAATGTTCTCTCCTCGCCTGCCTCCCTTACACTGCCTCCACTACATCTGCATGTTTCTCTTGGCCTGTCTCTCAGATTTCCTCTCTTAGGACCTCTCCAACGTGACAATTCTCTCAACAAAACATTCAGGCATCCTGGGCACACTTCTCTGAAGGGCCTGTTCTAAGCTTTGCAAACATAAGGAGCATTGAGGCAGGAGACAGCACGGCAAGAAGGAGCGAGGCCACAGTGGTAGCAGAAGCCGCAGTCGGCGAGGCACCCCTCCCCATCACTGCTGAGGGCTGAGGACAGTTAAGGTCACCCAGAATACGGTTGCCATCCTCAGTTTGTCACTGGATCAACGAGCTGTAGCCTCTGCTGACAAAGCCTCAGAGCAGCTGGTGTTTGCATCCCACTTTCTTCTAGGTCTTGAGCGTGTGCATATGTGTGTGTGTGTGTGTGTGTGTGTGTGTGTGTTCAAGCCAGCCTGCTCTGTTTGCCTTGCTCCTCCTTTGTCTCTGCATATCTTAATCTCTTAATGCATTCGGTTGCTAATCCTGGAACAGTCGATACCCAGAGGATGGAATAGGGTGCCGCTCAGTCAGAGCAGAGCAGCCTTCTCCTTCTCCTTCGGCCCTGCTGTTAACTTTCTAAGTCACAGCTGACTCGGCCAGCTGGGGGGAAGGAAAGGAAGGAAGAGGTGAAAGGAAGCTGATCACTGTTACCTTTGATGTGATGTGGAGGACACAGGCTCCTCCTGGGAAGTTCCCCAGGGAAATAACCGAGCTCTAATCCTGGACATTCTGTATCCACGGTCACTTTCCTCGCTCCTCTTACTTGAACTGTACCTCAGCGCTATCAGTGCACACCATGTCTAGGTGCCGCTGAATGCGTTTACAGAGTGTCTGCATAGTTGTTTGCCTGTGTTTGACTTTGGTCGGGGTGAAAAAGCCTATTTACCACCCTGTTATTGTCATTATTTCATGAATCACGCTGGTGAACCTGCAAATACAATAAGAGCCCCATTATTCATGGTATAGACAGCATAGCATAGCTTAGCCCAGTTTAGCAATGTAATACATTTATGGCATTTAGCTGACGCTCTTATCCAGAGCAACTTACAAGGTTACTGGTATTACAGAGGAGGGCCAATGTAGTGTTAGGAGTCTTGCCCAAGTACCCTTATTAATGTAGCGCAGCACAGTCACCCAGACCGGGAATTGAACACCAGTCTCCCACATGGTGTAGCAGCTCAGTGGTAGGTAGTGGTGTTATCTGTTGCGCCACACCAACCACCGTAATGCGAACTGCTAAATAAAATCAAAACTATTTGACCTGTAATTATTCTCAACTCTTACTGGGTAGCGTTGCAGTCGCCTGTGGATCCTCTGGGCATAGTATACAGTTAGCTAGCTGAAGAAACTGTAGCCGCTTGGCCGTTCTCCCTTCTCTGGTCAGTGTTACATTAGCTTCTAGCCTTTTAGCCACTCCCTAATGGCTGCTAATGAGGTTCTGTTGGCTTCCGTGAGCCGCAACAAGGCCCCTCTGTGATACACTGCACAGGTGTCACCAATTTGGCCAGTGTTCGCTTTTAGCCTTTTTGACCTCCCTACCATATTTTCCTGAAGTTGCTGAAGTGGGATAGGATTATGTAAATGTTGAGGGTACAAATAAAGGTACATAACAGTTTGGGGATTTTGGAATTGGCCAGTTTTACTGCTTTACTTATGTTGGCTCTTAGCTTAAAATCATGACAAAAGTATTGGGACACCTGCTTATTCATTGTTCCTTTTGAAAGAATCTGAAAAAACAAGAGTATTAAAAGAGTTTATCCTGCTTTTGTTGGAATAACTGTCCAGGGAAGAAGGCTTTCTGCTAGATGTTGGCACATTGCTGTGAGGATTTGATTGCATTCAGTGACATGAGCGTTTGTAAAGTCCGGATGTTGGGTGATCACCACCCCAACTCATCCCCAACTCCCCAACTCATCCCAAAAGGTATTGGATGAAGCACCAACCATCATTCCTGAGAACACAGTTCTTCCACTGATCTACAGCTCAATGCTGGGAGGGGGGCTGCACTCAAGCAAGGGGTGTTTTGGGGTAAAGTAACAGGGTGGTAAAACAAATGCTTGGAAAGTCAGATCCTTACTATTTATAAACCAAACAATACCTTAAAATACTGAAGAACTGCATTCTCTGGCACCGTTAAAGATCAAGCACCTTAAAGTTCACGGCACGAACCAAATCACTATGATGGACAAGGTAACATCTTAAAGCTCTAAAGGTTATTAGAGCAGTGGGATCTTGTGCAATCGTTCATTTGGCAGGGCTGTTCAAAGGTCTGAGATCGAAGCATACCGCTGACGTTCCTCGGCTATTTCCAGCACCACGACACGTCCTGCCGAGTTGTACCTGCGGCTGACCCAACGTAGTGGGAAGGCACCAGTGTGGAAGTGTGTGCTTGTGTTTGTATGGAGCTCCTGCAGGCCTTTTTGCTTTGGCTACAGTGGAAAGTACCCAGTGTGTGGCTATGCTGGGTCAATGCTGTGACAATTCAAACATGAGCAACAGCACAGCATGGGCCTAAAGCTCAGAAAAAAAACTGGCCCATCCTTGGACATGGCTCTCCTAACACAGACATCAACCACACACACACATATACTCATATACACACACTCTCAGAAAGTCTGAGAAATGTTCATGCCTCTTAGAACTCGCTTCTGAGGGCAGCAGGCATTGTGGGGATTGTGTAAAAGGCTGGTGCTGGAGCCCAGCTGTGAGTAGAGGCCCAGAAAAAAGGCCTCCCGGTCAAAACCAGTATGATGCTGTTTTACGCGACCTGCTGTGCTGCCGTTCTGCTTTCCAAACTGTCCAAACTGTGGACGAACTAAACTTCCTGGCACTGTAAGGGCATTCTTCCAGCTCCTTCTCCACCCAGGCAACAAAAGCAGAGAAGAAAAGCCAGGGTCCGCTCCCCCTAGACCGTCTACAAACACTGGCCAGAGTGATGAGTATTTATGGGTATTTCAGCATGGGGCGTGTTGAGTGCGCATGACCTGGTTAAAGATCACCAACATGCCAGGGATCAGCGGGACAGGCCTTGGCAGAGCTGGCAAAGTCCATTAAAAACACAGAAAACAATGTTTTAGTCTCACCTCGCCTCTTTATTACAAGCCCCTACACTGGCTCTTCACCGTGCTGGTGTACGTTTTTAGAGACTATAGCTTCTATGTTGGATGGTGTAGTGGGTAACACCACTGCCCTCCCTGTGACAGGGTTCAACTCCCCGGCCAGGCAAGCAAACCACGCTACACCAATAAGAGTCCTTGGGCAAAATTCCTAACACTACATTCACCACACAGTCATGTTTCTTGTTAAGGTAAAGGCAGTAAATTCAGGCTCCTGCAGGTTCAGCTGAGGGAGTTGTTTGACTCCGAGAGAGCGGACGAAGGAGAGAAGATATGGGGAAAGCTAGCATCGGCTAGCGCTAGCTTTTAGCCTAGCACGGATCCTTGTCTACCCCCCAGACTTCTGCTTTGTTGAGCTACCCATCTGCAGACACCAGCACAGGAAAAGTCGCGGCCACAAGGCCTGGTTCCTGTAGTCTCCAGGATCAACAACACCATATTAGAGTGTCTTACTGTGTCCACAGCTTTGGCTAGGGCCTTCTTTTAATGGGTGGGGTTTAGGTAAATTTTGGGGGCATAAATATAATGAGTCAAGTAATGTTTTTTTTTATTTTTAATTGAGTAAATTTAGGCTCCTGCAGATGGCGCTGCATGAGGATTATCAAGCTATAAATAGCTGTGGGTGTGCAATGGAACTCATACTTTGAGAAGAGTGCAGTACAGTGCTGTCAGTATCTTGCTGGGCGTGTGGAAAATGGGTCGCAAAGTGGATGTTAATGATTGGCGAAAGGAGGTGATTGAATTTGGGCGTGGCCAAAGACCATAGAGTGAAGGGTATAGTAGCTGAGTCTGAAGGTGTATGGAAACATACGGTCATACAGGTCTACCAGCAGTGGCAGAAATCCCAGCCTACAGGAAACGCTCATTACGCCAGTACCACACATACACTAGATGGACAAAAGTATTGGGACACATGCTCACTCATTGTTTGTCTTCTAACCAAGGACATTAAAAAGAGTTGAGTAACTGTCTGTACTGTCCAGGCAGGAAGGCTTTCCACTACGTACATTTTAGAGATGCATTGCTATGAGAATGTTTGAAGGCATTCAGTGACAAGAGCGTAGTTATTGAGGTCATGGTGTTGGAGGATTACCACCCTACCTTATACCCAACTCCCCAACCATCATTCCAGAGGTTCACGTATATCTGCTCCAGAGAGTCCTATTCTATTGGAAATACCTGTCTACATAGACTCTCTACAAGTCTTCACTGCGCAGAGAATGGCCCACCACCCAAGCAAAATCTGGTCAGCAAAAGCCCTGGTGGACTGACGATGAATAGGGTAAAGGGGCACTGGCCAATCCTGTAGCATCAGGAGGGCCACAGTCTGTTATTGCACCCCTATAGAGTGACCAGTAAGTACAAGTGTGTCCCTAGGAGGAGCCAAGAGTGGAGTGTATCTGCTGGCAATTCCTATTTACCTAACTATTCAGACCTGCTCCTGAGAAGCCCCTTCTCAAGCAAGTCCTCTTACACAGTTGAAAGGTTCATCTCTGATCATGGGTGATTTAGCCAAGGGCATGTAGGGAAACAAACGGCCCAGTATTGCCAAGAATGCACAATTTCACTGCAGCAATTTTCACTCCAGCAAATTGCCCAGCTTCCACAATGGCACTACACCTGGGTGGTGCAGTCACTAGAACAAAGCCATTCATCGGGAATAGCGCACAGATGGGAGGAAATCGTAATGAAATGTGTGATTTGCGGAGTGGCTGTGGAGGTCTTAACGAGTGATCAGAGACTAACATCTCTGCATGCTCCTCCCTTTTGCCCTGAAATCGTCCCGCCGTCTTACAGCATTCCTGCATTTCTTTCTGACCACCTTCAGGGAATGCAGGCACATCCCCCTAAGCTTGGCTGCTGTTGGTGGCACGTTCAGCTTGTGCTCGCTCTCAAGGATTTACGAGGTAACCACCCTGTAATGGAAATTGAGCTTCAGCAGGGATTTACACCCACATTTGTGTGATGTAGACCCTAGGCAGATCTATCTCTCTCGCCCCCTGCCTCTCTCTCTCTCCCAGTATCTCTGCTCCACTGTACCATTTCCTTCACCATCATCTCAGCATCCTCCAGAGCAGATCAATTTCATGTACGAAATACACTGGGGTGAACCTTGGTGAACTTTGACCTGTGAATGTAATAAGAATGGGTGGTCCAAATGCTAATGCTAGCAGTGTCTGAGCATGTCCATTTGGTTCCCCCTGGCTTTTACAGGAATGGAATTTGCCTGATGCTCTTAGCCTTGTGACTTACATTGGAATCTGGTGTTGGGGGTCTTGCCCAATGACTCCCAATGATTGGTGTAGTGTGATGTTCTTGCCCAGCTAGGTAATACAACACCGGTGACGGCTCACATTTTAACATTGTAAATATTCTGAGTTTAGCCAGATAATGCTGCTGTCCTCTCATTGTGTCTCATTGGGTTTAGCAGAGGAAGTCCAGTTTGTTTTCGGGGGAGTGGACGGCGAGAGAGAAGATATGGGGAAAGCTAGCGTCCGCTAGTGCTAGCTTTTAGCCTAGCATGGATCCCTGTCTGCTCCCTTGACTTCTGCTTTGTTGAGCTACCCATCTGCAGACACCGGCACAGGAAAAGTCACGGCCACAAGGCCTGGTTTCTGTAGTCTCCAGGATCAACAACACCGTATTAGAGTGTCTTACTGTGTCCACAGCTTTGGCTAGGGCCTTCTTTTAATGGGTGGGGTTTAGGTCAATTTGGGGGGCGTAAATATAAAGATGTGAGACAAGACTGTTCCGTAGCGGTTTGGGGGTTTTGAAGTTGACTCGTTTTACAGCTGGAAACTTTTGGTTCGGATAAACACAGTTAAACAATCAAGGGTGACTTTATATAAGAGCCTTCTTGCAGAATCAGACACCAGCCTGTTAATCGCTAAGTTAGCTCCTCGGCTTAGTAGTGCTGAACACACCAACACCAACCAAGGCCGCTACACCCTCATCTTTATACTAAAACTCAGTGCGTGGCTCTCCACTGCAGCAAACATGTAATTATCTGGCAAAATTATGTTCACTTCTGCTGTTTCACTGTTTATGGAAATTGCATTAGCAAGTTAGCTCCAAGCTAAGTACAGCTCCACTTGCAAATCAGCCCCCTGCTGCTGACCGCGGCAGTTCTACACTTTTTCTGCCCCGACTGGGCGTGCAGCGCTGTGCTCTCTTCTGCAACAAACGATCTGATCTACTTGCGCTACATGGACAAAAGTATTGGGACACCTGCTCATTCATTATTGTTCTTCTAAAATGAAGGATATTAAAAAGAGCTCAGAGTAACTGGCTCTGGATTTGATTGCATTCAGCAACAAGAGCACTGGTGAGGTCAGGATGTTGGATGGCCACCTCACCACTTATAATATAAAATATATGTTTTATTTTATTAGATTTAGATTATGCTGTTCACTGTATCTCTGCGAAGAGCAGAAGTTCACAATTACTGCAGCTAAATGGACAAAATTGTCGCAAATATGTGCTGCTCTATGCAACAGCAGTGAATTGGCTGGGCAGTACTTGGGGTGTGCTGAAAGCGAGTGTTGTGATTGGCTCAGTTCATCAGTAGTTAACAGCATATCTAAAAGGAATCAGCTGTCCCATTTCCCCAATTACTGCTCCGTCTCTCCAATCCTCCTGCTCTTCTCCTACCCCGGAAGAAGGTGGAGGAATCAAGGAAAGGAGCAGGAGGAGTAGCAAAAGTTTCTGGACACAGCCAGTGACCGACTGACTGGCTGACTGACTAATGGACCTTCTGGTACTGATGCTAACTAGTATCTGTGCTGCAGGGAGGAGGTGTGATCTTAGCTAAGCTTCTCCACCACTCATCATTCATCCATGTCTCAGTCTGCGCCCCTTTCCATTGACTCTGGAAAATGTGTTTGACCAAACCATCTGAACTCCAAGCAGTCGTCACGCCGTCACCATCACTAGCTTCAGAAGCTCTTCTGCTGATCGAACCAACATGATCCTACACCAACCGCTGCTTTTTAACTCTTAACGCTGCTTTTAAGCTGGTTTTGGCTTGGTTGGGATGGAAATTCCATATTTACCACCTCCCCCCCTGTAAATAACACTGTAAATATTCAGAGTTTTGCCGAATAGTGCTGCTGTCCTCTCATTGTGTCCTCTCAGCGCGATATTAGCTGTTAGCAAGCTAAAGACATTATCATGAGGTTTTTCTCTGTAGAGTCTCACCAATAAAAAGTAAGCTGGTGCTTTCCCTTCTGATCTGTGTTTAACTGTAGTTTGGTTTAGCAGAGGAAGTCCAGTTTGTTTTCGAGGGGAGTGGACGACGGAGAGAAGGGATAGGGAAACGAGAACTTGTAGCACTGAACAGAAAGCTACACACCCCGTAGCGAGCATGTGGTACCTCATATCGCTCACGATCAGAGTTTCACACTCGGCTCCCGGTAGGACATCACGCCGCTGCCTCCGGAGCAGTCTGAGCATGGATTCACCTGTCAAAACGCCGAAGCCCGGTTAACACATTCACACCTGCAACAGCTCAGGCCTGGAGGGTTCCCCTCCTCTCCTGCCGCTAATGCCCCCCTTAGGATCACACCTCGTGCTTGACCTTTTAATCTGTCCCACAGAGAGATAGCAGCGAAAGCAGAGGCTGGGCTAACAGTGCGAAATCCGGCTAATCTCATAATCCAGTCCGTGAGAATTGGGTGCATCGGGGTGCTGTCACTAGGGGTGCTTTTGTGGTAAGAGTCTAGCATACATTATATAGACAGAAGTATTTGGACACCTGGTCATTCATAGTTTATCCTGCTTTTGTTGGAGTGGGAGGTTTTCAAATAGATTTTGGAGCATTGTTGTGAGGATTTGATTGAATTCAGCGACCAGAGCACTAGTGAGGTCAGTATGTTGGATGATCACCACCATATCCCTATATTAAGTATTGGATGTAGCATTGAGCTGTGGTGGTGCTCCATCCAATCCTTTTGGGTTGAGGTGGTGATCATCCAACATACTGACTACTTACGCTACTAACGCACTGGTCGCTGAATTCAATCAAATCCTCACAGCAATGCTCCATAATCTATTAGAATGCCTCCCACTGCAACAGTATGTTGGATGATCACCACCTCACCTCATCCCAAAAGTATTGGATGAAGCACCACCATAATTCCAGAGAACCACAGCTGAATGCTAGGGGGCTTCATACCCCAATGTCTGGCATAAGACGTGGTGCCAATAGGTTGCAATGGGCAATCAGCAATGGGTGCATGCATTCATAAAAAGGGGTGTCCACAAATATTTGGACATATAGTGTGGTGTTTTTAAACTCTAAGTAAGTAAATGGTCTCTTATGAGAGCACTGCTCCAGATGACGGTCAGCCCTTTTTTTTATTTACTCTTCCTTTTCAAGATAAAGATCTACCGCAGTCTTAAAGCTATTAAGTTATTAGAAAGTTATGACTGTTGTTACTCTCTACAAAGCGCTGGGTTGCGTTTCTGCTGCTGGGGCTGTTTTTAGCTTGTTGGGTCATTTTTGCTGGGTTGTTTCCACAGTAGATTTCAGGGAGCGTTCGTGTAGCCCAGCGCATAAGTCACAGAAACAACCCAGGCAATGGGTTAATTATCAGTGTTAATGAACAGCACCTGAAGAAGTCAGCTAGAATAATGAACAGCACCTGAGGAGGCTGATTTAGCACAGTCGGTTAAACAGCTTTTCCTCAGGTGGCAGTGCTGCGGAGCGACTGACAGGAACCATTGAGGACGCTTTGATTAAATTACTGTAAACTCACTGTTTACTGGAAGTAGATATAATTATAATTATTATTTAAAAGAAAATGAGAAAAACATATAAATTGACAGCAGCGATCTCATATATTTATATATGTATATATGTCAGTGTCCATTTTTGGTGGCTAATGCATTTCTCTGTACACTGTTTTAATAATACTGGTGGAATGGACCAATAAAAATGCTCTAAATTACTTGGAATAAACTCTTAATTTAACATGTAAAGTCACCATTTTGGAGATACATGTTTTTCATTGGACAGCGATGACCATATACATATTACCATACAGTTTTCTGCTTGAAAACACCCTGAGATGTTTACCCTGGCCCATGCCTGGTGGAATTTTACTGAAACTCATTCTACTATATAACAATGTTCCAATATATAACGCTGTCAGCTCAGAGCATCATCATACACCTTCACTGGCTTTCAGTGGCAGCGGAGTCTGGCTGCAAACTAGATGCAACAGTGGTGGCTCAGCAGTCCCTGGTGATGCCCTTTGGCAGGAAGGCACAGATCTATCCCCTGGAGTGGGAGATGCAGATTCAATGGATAAAAACAACAGCTGCTGGAGAGAAAGAGAGACAGTTGCCATGTATTTTGCTCATCGCGGGGACCAAATGTCTCCCGGATGGTGGATTTCATGAACATTTTGTCATTGCAGGCATATTGGAATGCTCTCCGCAGGGAGAAACGAGTACTGCTCTCAAAACTGCAGGCTTTATCGAAAAAAGTCAAAGAGGCTGGGACTGAATGTTAGGCGGAGGAGCACAGCGGAAGGAATGTTCACAAGGTGCTACATGTGAGTCTGGACCGAGTCTCGAGTCTTTAGGGTATGAGTTAGAGTAAAGTCCTACATTTTCGGAGTGAAAGAGCATCGAGCTTTATATCTTGGGGATCATGTCTCAGAATTCAGAATCATGTCTCTGGGTATAAGAGTCTGAGTTGAGTCTAAAGTCTTTTGAGAGCGGGTCTGAGTCAAGTCTGGAGCCTGTGGGGTATAAGACAGAGTCTGGAGTCTCTTGGGAACGGGTCTGAGTCAAGTTTGAAGCATGTGGGGTATAGGTCTGAGTCTGGAGTCTCTTGGGAACAGATCTGAGTCAGGTCTGGAGCCTGTAGGGTATAAGAATGAGTCTGGAGTCTCTTGGGTACAAGTCTGAATCAAATCTGGAGCTTGTAGGGTATAAGTCTGAGTCTGGAGTCTCTTGGGTACGGGTCTGAGTCAAGTTTGAAGCATGCGGGGTATGAGTCTGAGTCTGGAGTCTCTTGGGTACGGGTCTGAGTCAAGTTTGAAGCATGCGGGGTATGAGTCTGAGTCTGGAGTCTCTTGGGAACGGGTTTGAGTCAAGTTTGAAGCATGTGGGGTATGAGTCTGAGTCTGGAGTCTCTTGGGAACGGGTTTGAGTCAAATCTGGAGCCTGTGGGAGTATAAGATGAGTCTGAGGTGTCCTAAATGGAGTCTCTGTGTGAAAGTCCAAGTTGAGCCTCGATCATCTGTGGAGTACGAGTTAAACTTTGAGTCTCTAGGGCACGAGTCTGAGTCAATTATCAAACTTTCTGGACAGAATTTCGCTGGTCTACGGCCTAGAGTCCTATTTGAGTTGTAAAAATTAAGCTTGCTCACTTGCATTTACCGATGGACAACAGTCTCTAACTGTATACCAGCAAGGCGAAACTACAGAGAGGGGTTTCTAATAAAGTGGACAGTGGGGTTTTAGCAAGGGTGTTAGGGTGTATTAGCAAGAACCCTGTGTTGTGATGGATATTACAATACAGGCGTGACGATTCAATACATTGCAAAAAAGTTTCGGAAAACTGGCTTAATCTAAAAACACAGAGTACAGCACTGCCACCTAGTGGTTGGAGGTTTAAAAACAACACAAAATGAACAATCCTTACATGTAAATTTAATAAAAACATCAATTCTGTGTTTTTGAGAATCGATAGAGTATAGCGAAGCATAATATCGCGACACCCCTAGCGGACAGTGGGTATATATTGGACTTCTATTTCAGTACCCTGAACTCAGGGCGTTCAGTACCCCACAGGTCCTTTCAGGTTTTTTTAATTTTTTGAACTGATATTGTTTTATATTTCTACCATTTATTCACAGACTGAGGAAGAGAGCCTTTGGCGCTGCGTCGAGGCGGCCCCCTAAATTTCATTTATTAAACATGAAGTAGCGAACGGCTTCCGTTCAACTGCAGCTCCAGGCAAACGGTGACTTTTGGGACAGTCTATCATTTAGATGAATATGTATGCAGTTGACCTTACAACTGTATCCAACCCGGCGGTGTCCAGCCATCCATATCTATTCAATGAATCGCTTTTGTCTGCGTCCAGTGAGGAGCTGCCCTTTTACTCATTCACAATCAGAAGAAAAGGTTCTTTCAGGCGGTCATCTTTTTCAATGGCCTTTGCAATGTGAGTGAATGGTAATGGGAAAGACGATAGCGCTCGTTTTACGCCGTGCTCTCGCCCGGGCCCAGGAGTGCGCTGTACTGTGTATCTGTGCCGCATCTGTCCTTTTTTTTTTTCTTCTTCCTCCCTTTTTTCTGAAAACAGCCACCCCCGTCCTCCACGCTGCGTCCACCTGACAGTGTGCCGGGATTGTCAGGGAATTTTCTGCTCCACAGCACTGACGCAGAAAACAGCTGTATCCCTCACTGCATTAGTCCAAATTAGAGTCGGGGGGTATTGTCAAAGTGTCACAGTGTGACACGCTCGCGCCGATGAGTCACCCTCCACGAGCTCCATATAGGAGCTATGAGGAACCCCAGCCATACCGTGCACACCAGCACTCCCTCTGGTCTGAAACCATCCTCAGGTTGGAGCCAAGAAACGACTGATCAAATGAACTGGACTGAAGAACAGAACTCACGAGTCAATATACGCGAAAGGTATATGTTTGTGGACACCCCTTCCAATAAATGCATCCAGTTGCTGACACAAGTGTGCAAAATCCTCGCACACGCAGAGAGCTTATCTCTAGCCCCTGTAGAGAAGTATTGCCGATAGAATAGGACTCTCTGGAGCAGATAAACATGAACCTACTGGCTGCCTAATGCCAGGCGTGGGCTAGAGGGGTATAAAGCCCCCCAGCATTGAGCTGTGGGGCAGTGGAACTGTGAAACTGTGTTTTCTGGAATGATGGTTGTGTTTTTACTGTGCTGTTTTCATCAAGTATGAATTCTACCTAGTACTAGTGCCTTACTTTAGCATGGAAGCTAATGTTGCGCCAGTCAAGCAGCTAGCGCTAGCATAGTTAGCTTTTTTCTCTCTCCTGTTGGTCTTCACGCTAGTCTGATCTTTCTGTTTTACAATAGAATCTAAAAAGCTAAGATAGCAGATAGTGGTCTTACAGTTGTGCACTATAACTGGCTAGATATGTTAGCTGCGATGATCTTGGGTTATCTGACTTAGCTAGCTAGCTAAAAAAGTTACGAAATCAAAATGTGCTGATGTGTGTTTTGGGGTCATTGTCCTGTTGGCCAAGTTTCAAAAGTCTAGCTGATGGTTTGAGGTTATACTGGTAGTGAAACTGCCCCAGAGCATGATACTACCACCACCATTCTTAACAGTTGGTACAGGATTCTTGGGGTTAAATTCTCTTTAAGCATACCATCATTAGTCATTATGGCCTATTGACTCAGTCAGTGTCTTATCTGACCATAAGACATCCTCCAGAAGGCTTTGTCCTTGCCCATGTGGTTTAGCTGCTCAATTTTGGAGCTCTGGCTTCATTCTTGGACGGCAGCCTCTCGGTCCATCCAGAAAAAACTTGGCTAGTATTTAAAAAAATTTTTTGCAGCAACCTAAATTGCCTCTGGATCAATAATGAAGCTCAGTCTAACACTTTTTTGTTACTCCCACTCTTGCCACTTTACTTAATGGAAATACGCTCGCATTTCGCATCCAGGTGAGCGCTTATGAGAGTGCAATGATAATCATCTATCACTTAGACAAAGAAGTAATCTCATACAGGGTGACAGTCAATCTAGCAGCATCAGTCAATAAAAAAACAAAGCACTAGCAAATGAGAGACTGTGCTTCCATTTTTTCCACAGCACTAAGTTCAGCCAGAGTCTTTGATCAGATCAGGGTTTCCCAAAAGCCTTGGGGCACAAAGATCATTCTTAAATGGTAGAGTTAGCATCACATTAAACACACACACTCTCTCTCTCTGCCAGTTAAGATTATATAGAGGATATGCACATTTTCTTTTTGCAGGATAGACAGCCCATGCTGCCCTTGCTGTGACACCCACCCTCATATTTTTCTTTTCTGAACACAAAACCCCCAGCATCACATACAGTACCTCTATCACCATGATTGACAGTTTCTTGACCCTCCTCCCAGAGGACCTACGAACTCACGCAAGGATGTGAATGATGATTGATTGACGGCAAACGTGTAGACATTTTACAATTTTTTAACATGATTAGTGCCTAATCTAACATAGTGAACTTTGTAAAACAAAAAAGGGGCGTGGTCTGAGCTTGACCAATTAAAAACAATTGGTTAACCTGTAGTTTGCATGTCCTATGATATTGGCTAGCTAGAAGAATAACTAACCCAGATAAAGCTTTAAGAATGTTCAAAGATATTTTCTGTTACGTACAAAAACCTTTAGCTTACTTCAGCTAAATTAGGTCAATTTAGATATTACACTAGCTAGCATAGCTGCTATCTTAACTGCATGCTAATTAACCGTTTCATTTTGACCATCAGATTGGGACGCCCTGGGGTCTCCTTAGCCACTGCCCATAGATAACCCCCCTCCCCTTAGACTTTACATCTACGTTTATTCTCCTTTGTCCCTCA
Organism: Salminus brasiliensis; assembly: GCF_030463535.1. Lineage (NCBI taxonomy): Eukaryota > Metazoa > Chordata > Actinopteri > Characiformes > Bryconidae > Salminus > Salminus brasiliensis. The sequence continues at coordinate 4,499,271 of NC_132889.1, read as the reverse complement.
GTTGTTTGCACTAGCTAGCTAACATTTACTTCACCTTGAGTTCACAGCTCTATCTTTTTGCAGTCTGCTGTACCTGCGTTTCTGTCTTTAGGTGTCCAGCTACTCAAATCAAGACTGATATACCCTAAAATGCAGCCTTACAAAGGTAGTGGGTGGAGTTATTCAGATGATTGGCAGTATAATACTAATTGGACAGCTGGTGGCATAAGAAGGAGAGCTCCAAATCTGAATGGTGTTTTAAACCCCTGTTGAATTTCTGAAGTAGGCAGAACTCCCATCCCATTTTTTCATAATATGCCCTCGTTAAGGTCGGTGGTCAGTTTTATTGATTCCAAATGTATAAAATATCCCCATGTCAACGCATGAACATAAAAAGTCATAAATTGGGGTCAATTTCTCTGCTTGTTTTAAGATATAAGTGATAAGGTATGAATGAAAATTGATTCCGGCAAAATTACATCCTGCTGTCGTTATGGAAGGTGATAACCAGAGGTCTATCCCCTTTCATTCTCCTGAATTTGACCTTCCTCTTTCTCCTAATTTTCCTTCTACATTATCATCGTCATTAAAATCATTGTTGTCATTATCATTTTTTTAACCATTATCATCATCTTCATCCTGGCTCTCTCTCTATATTACTCACCGGCTGCCCAGTCTGTCTACGCAGCATCTGGCCCAGCACCAGGCCCGGCGGCGAGCCTGCCGTCCAACCCCATCATCACAAGCACTCTGCACTCTGAAGGCTACTTGTAAACAAAACGCTTAGCTAGCTGGCTGGTACTTTTACAGGGAGACTTTTGTGGGAAGTTTGCCAAACACAGCAGTCTGCCCTCCTTCAGGAGTTCCAACCCCAACGCATCTGTTTGTCCAAGTCTCTTTCTAATATCTATAACCCTCTTTATTATTTTACTGAGCTAGGTACTGCCACATCCTGTGGTCCCTCTAGCAGTGGGGAGTTCCATGCTCATGTCGGCTGGTGTACACAGCCTAGAATCACGTTCAGCTGATACTATAATGTAATAATTATTATTAAGTCTTATTATGTTTATTAGTACAGTCATTAGTATAAGTATCAGCCTCAGACGCTCCACCCACCAGTGGAGAACCCTAATGATGTCTGTTATCCAGCGATAGGAAACCTCTGGAGCTTGTAAAGGCTATAAGCTAATGTTAGGTTACCCGAAGTAAACATTAATGCTGTTATTTGGCACCAGGAAGCCTCTGGAGGGGCTAAAAGCTAATGCTAGGTCACCTGAAGCAAGCACCTATGTTGTGAGACAAAACTTCCAGAACCTGAAAAGGCTAAAAGCTTAAAAGCTAAGCCGTCCAAAGCAAAGCACACATGTTGCTATCTGGTGAGAGGAAACCTCTGGGGCCTGTAAAAGCTAAAAGCTAATGCTAGACTGCCCGAAGCAAGCATCAGTGCAGTTATCTGGCACAAGGAAGAACCTAGGTTGGCTAAAAGCTAATGCTAATCCAACTGAAGCAAGCAATGATGCAGTTATCTGGCTGGAGGAAGCCTCTGGAGCAGCTCTAAGTTGACTCAAGGCCAACCAAAGCAGTCACTGATGTGGCTGTCTGGCAACAGGAAACCTCTGGAGGCTAAAAAAAAGGCTATAAGCTAATGCTAAGTTGCCCAAATCAAGCATTAATGCTGTTATTTGGCACCAGGAAACCTCTGGAAGGGTTTAAAGGCTGAAAAGACTAAAAAATAACACTAGGCCAACTGGCTACATTCTCTTCAGCTAGCTGGACACCAATGGGACTCTGAGAGGGGACTATTGAGTATGCTAGCTATGCTAGGCTATGCTGCTTTCTAGACTAGGCTATCATGCTATGCAAGCCCTCCATAAAAGATAAATGCAGTGTTTCATTCTGGCAAAATAACAGTTAGTTATATGCTTCATTTTTATACATCTAACAACAACCTAAATGCTCTTTGGCATTTTTAAAGAAAGGTCTGAGTGGTGTACAGACATTTTCCACAGGGTTTCGGCCATGTTCAGCCACGAAACCCACCAGACTTTCTAGAAATAGCCAGAAGTGAGATCTCATAAAAATAAACTTTTAAGTCAGACAGGAATTTCATTAGTTAGTTGTGATTTGCTAAATTGCTAATCGCTAAAAAAGCTCTATTGATTTACTGCTGATTTGCCTGCATTTATTGATTTAATGATTGCTATGGTATCCCAGGTGGTGGCTATAATGTTGCTAGGTGGTCGCAATAGCATTGCTAGATGGTTTAGAAGTGGTGCCAAGTAGTTGCTAAGCGGTTGCTATGGTATCCCAAGTGGATGCTACACTGTTTCCAAGTGGTTGCTATGGCATTCCAGGTGGTGTCTATGGTGTTGCTAGGTGGTTGCTCAGTTTTGTAGGTAGGTGGTTGCTAAGGTGATTGCTATTGCCTGTACTCACACACCTATAAAAGCTGGTATTTAAGGAGGGAGGGGGTCTTCTGCTGAACCAGAGTCAGACATCCCCCCGTGTCAAGCCACGAGGGTGTTTAATATGTTAATCTTGGCTAACAGAGAGACTACTGTTAGCGAGAGGAAGCCTTGTGCCCGTGTTAACTCGCGTCCAGCCACTGATGACCTCCGCCATGTCCGTCTGCTGTGGTTTTGCCCCTTGCCCACCCCATGTTAGATACAGATTCACCAACAGCAACATGTAAACACCGGAACCGGTGGGAGGCGGCGTGGCGACCTGATTGCAGCTGATGTAGCTGAAGTCATAATCCCAAGAGAAGTAGCCGTTAAGAGTCACCGTGAAGTAAAACGACTCCTTTATGGCCCAACAAAAGTGACCTTTTTTTTTTTTCTTTACTGGGGTAGGATTTAAGACGAGGTCTATGTTTAGCGCCGAGGAGGACGCTCCTAAAATAGAGCTCCTGGTCTGATCATGTGCGCATAAACACGAGGGCTAGCGCAGCGCCGGGGCTGGTGAAGGAACTTTGCAGCGTGTCCTACTTAGTCAGTGATGCAGCAATGCTGCTCGCTCTCCTCCACCGCCGTGGCAGAGGGGAGCATAAGGTGACATAATCCGATAGCATAAATGACACGTTGATATGCGATTAAGAGCCACCTCTACCCGTCCACGCTAATCACGTTCCCATTCTGCTTGTATTCAATTACTCTGATTTATTGCAGGTCTTCGGCTCTTTAGATTGAAATAAGGAAATTGCTCGGGCCGCTTATTATTCAGTTATGTTAGCCGTGGCTAATACGATACGAGAGACAGGGAGCGCTTTATGAAGAGGTATGAGCGAAAGCCTCAACGCATCAGCAATTTGACTGGCAGACTCGTAGCACAGGACCTACGGGACCTTTTTCTTCACGTAGAGATTGACTCACTTGATGTGAGTCGTTTTGTTGGGGTGGCGATTATGTGCGATTTGTGGCGTGCAGCACTGCTGGCTAGCTGATCTTTACACAGATTAGCTTCAAGGTAGGCTAGGCAACACTAGCAACAGGCTAATACCCTGTTATTTTGCCATGTGACTATTGCCATGTGGTTCTAGGTGGGTTCCATGATGTTGCTAGTTGGTTGCTACATGGTTCCTAGATGGTTGCTGTGGCATCCCAGGTGTTGCTAAATGGTTGCTACGGTATTCCAAGTGGTTGCAGTTGTGGTGCTAAATACTTGCTAGATGGTTGCTGTAGTATCCAAAGTGGATGATATGGTGTTGCCAAGTGGTTGCAGGGTGGTTGGTTAGGGTATCCCAAGTGGATGCTATACTGTTTCCAAGTGGTTGCTATGGCATTCCAGCTGGTTTCTATGGTGTTCCTAAGTGGTTGCTATGATGTTGCCAAGTAGTTGCTAGGTGTTTCTAAATGATTGCGATGGTATCCCAGGTGGTTGCTATGGTGTTGCTAGGTGTTTGCTATGGTGTAAGTAGTTGGCAGGTGGTTGCTATGGTGTTGCCAAGAAGTTGCAAGGTGATTGCTATAGTATCCCAAGTGAATGCTATGCTGTTTCCAAGTGGTTGCTATGTGTTTCTAAATAAATGGTATCCCAGGTGGTGGCTATGATGTTGCTAATTGGTTGCTACGGTATCCCAGGTGGTTGCTATGGTTTTGCCAAGTAGTTGCTAGGCGGTTGCTATGGTATTCCAAGTGGATGCTATACTGTTTCCAAGTGGTTGCTATGGCATTCCAGGGGTGGCTATGGTGTTGCTAAGATATACCAGGTGGTTGCTATGGTGTTGATGGGCGGTTGCTGTAAAATCCCAGGTGGTTACTATAGTGTTGCTAGGTGGTGGCTCAGTGATGTTGCTAGGTGGTTGCTATGGTGATGCCAAGTAGTTGCTAGGCGATTGCTATAGTATCCCAAGTGGATGCTATACTGTTTTCAATCGGACCAAACAATCTGGAGCGCTGTCGATATCTGGAAAACTGCGGGACAAGGAACTTTGCAATGCGCGAGCATGACCAACTGACCCCCAAAATATACCCCTTAAATATTCCCCAAAAAACAGCCCTTATTTGACCAGGGCAGCCCAGACAAGATCCCAGACCTTCAGTAGCTTGTAAGGGCTCACAGCCATCGATAGGAAGCTCTCTAAGAATCATGCTCCACACTGCAGAGTTGCCTGAAGTGGTGGAGCAGCAAAACTTCTTCATCAGACCTGGATGCTGTTGGAGGAATACTGCAGGCAGACTGAACTCGGCACAGTGCTCATCGCCTCTAATCTCAGAGGAATCGCCACTTCGGGAAGAAACCGCTTTGTCGCATGTTGTGTTTTTTGTACAGTCCTCCATGTTTTCATGTACATAAATAGATCGAGATCAACCGGATCATCAACAAAGAAAAGCATCCGCAGTTAAACTCCCCTGATGAAGAGCTCTTCTGTGAACAGATGGTTATGAGGTCTTCAGAATTACCTCCACAATTAGCGCTTTTTGTAGCGGTTCTGTACCGCTTTGTGCACGTTACAATGAGCTGGAGAAGAAGCCGGCCTGCTTCAAACCTTTGTAATCTCAGGAGCTTCCACCTTCGTCCACGTAATTATAAAGGCTGCCTTTGCCATCAACTCAGTCTATCCTAGCACAGGCCAGACTCTTTCAAAGTGACCTGATTCGGGATCCAAACTCACACTCATCCAGCTGAGAGAGGAGCCCCAGAGCATGATACACCCACCACCATGCTTAACAGCTGGTACAGTGCTCACCATTATTACCAGATTGCTTTTTCTTTTTTTTCTGTCCATGTGGTTCAGCTGCTAACTTTAGATTCTGAGGCAATTGGGGCAGTGGTAGCTCAGCGGTTAGCTACTGTTAGCGGTTCACTACTTCACTGACCACCCCCCCCACACAACCAACCCCCCCAACACACACTTCTGACCACAGCTGTACACACATGTGCATATCTGTATACTGTATGTTTTGCTAACCTGCTAACCTTATCCCTACCGTACCCAAATCATGACTGAGAGGAAAAACAGAGAGGGAGAGAGGTAGGGGTGGGCAGGGGGAGGAGCTTGCTGAGAGCAGGAGAGAACTGGAGCTGGATTTTCAAGCAGCACCAATCCGCTATCACAACCACGGACCCGCCGCCCTGTGATGCGCTGTTTGTTCCCAGCGCTGCTGGCCTAGAATGGTTAATGTATTCCTTCAGCAGAGCTGATCTCATTGTGTCAAAGTCTGGGCTTTGAGTAATCGCTCTAAAACAAGAGAGGCTGAGCACTGAATCCAGAACTGGACTATTTTAGTCCTGCAGCCTCTCTCTCTCTCTCTCTCTCTCTACCTCTCTCTATCTCTCTCTCTACCTCTCTCTCTACCTCTCTCTCTACCTCTCTCTACCTCTCTCCGCCTGCCTCGTCTTCTCTCTGTCTTTCTTTCTCTCTGTTTCTCAAGCTCTCAGTTTTGCCTTCCCTCGTCTGTTCTCGTCTGTTCTCTTACCTCCTTTCTGTTTTCCCCTCTCTCTCTCTCTCTCTCTCTCGCTCTGCATTCTAATGCCTACTTCCCTTTTTTCGCTCTCTCTTTTTGTCTCCTCTCACGTATTGTTTCTCTCTTTTTCTGTCTTTTTCTCTCTCATCTCTTTCATCTCTATCTCTTTCTCTTTCATCTTTTTTTTTGTCTCCCTCCTCTCTTCCTTTGCCTCATCTTGTCTCTGTCTTTCTCTTTCATCTTCTCTCTCTCTTTTCTTCTTTTCTGCCCTCTGCCTCTCGAATCTCTTTGTCTCTCTCTCGTTCATCTTTTTTTGGTCTCTTTTTTTTTTTTTTTACCTTCTCTCGTCTCTCTGTCTCTTCTTCTTTCATCTGTCTCTCATCTCATTTTCATCTTCTCTCTCTTTTTTCCTTAATCTTTCCTCCTCTCATCTCTCTCTCTTTTATCTTCTCCTGCTCTCTCTCTCTCTTTTTTGCTTCTCTCTCTCTCTCCCTCTCCCTCTCTCTCTCTCTCTCTCTTTCTTTTATCTTTATCCTTTTTTTTCTTTCTCTTTTCCTTTCACCCTTTCTTCCCTCTCTTTTATAGTCTCTTTTTCATCTCTCTCTTTCATCTTCTCTCTCTTTCATCTCTCTGTCTCTCTCAGCTCTCTCCTTCATCTTCTCTTGGTCTCTCTCTTTTTCACTTTCTCTTGCTCATATTTTCTTTCTTTGATCTTCTCTTGCTTTCATCTTCTCAGTCTCTTTATTTTATCTGCTCTATGTAATCTCTTTCTTTTCTCTTTGTTCTCATTCTTTCTTTCATCTTCTCTCACTGTCTCTTGCCTTTCAATCTTCCAACTTGTCTTTTTCATCTGTCTCGCTCATCTCTCTCTCTCTCTCTCTCTCTCTCTTTCATCTTCTCTTGGTCTCTTTTTAATCTTCTCTCTGTCTCTTTCGCTTTCATCTTTGTCTTTTCTTTCTCTTTCTTATATATTCTCTCCCTCTTTTATCTTCTCTCTGTCTCTGTCATCTTTGTCCTCTCATTTTCTCTCTCTTTTTCATCATCTCTCTCACTCATTCATCTGTCCTCCTTGGTCGTCCTCTTCTCTCTCTCTTACATTTTGTCTTTCAACTTGTCTCTCCTCTTCTTTCTCTCTTTCTTTCTAATTATCTCCAGTATCTCTCGCTTTCATCTTGTTGCTTGCTCTCTCTCTCTCTCTCTCTCTCTCTCTCAAACACTCACAAACTCAGCCCCTTCTCATCTTTTATCTTCTTCACGGGCCTTCACGAGCCCGAAAGGCGGTCAGTCGTTGGTGTTTCACTGATCTGGGCCATTTCTATAAACACTACGCGTCAGCAGGAATGATCAGGCGCAGAATTCCCATTTAACGGAAACGGAGGTCATCTGAGTTTACCATGTAAAAGCGATTTTCTTTCACTATTTCATGATTTATTTCCCTCAGTGAAAGCGCTCACGCTTGCAGGACTGCCGGAGAGGGGAGAGGAGATGGGGGCGCTGGCAGTTTTGGCCCACGCACCGACTCCTCACTTGGCACGCGTTGCTGGGGGGGAGTCAGCAGGAGGCGACAGGAGGTGCAGAGCTGATGTGATGGATGTTACAGATCATTGCTGGAGTGTACTGCAGTGGCGACTCTCCGGCCAAATGACTGAAGAAGTAGAGACGCTTAACGACAACACATGGGGTCGACCACAGGGGTGGTCAGAATATTCTGTGTATTTGGAAGGAGCCATTCTATCAGCTCCACTTCCCATACAGGAGCGCTCTGAAGTTCCAGTGTAATTCCAGGCTGTAGTCGATTCGTTAGCCTCCTTTCACTTTTCTTTCAGTCCTGTGGGGTCATTCTCCGCACTGCAGTGACTAACTGACATGGTGGTGGTGTGTAAGTAGTGTGTGATGCACTGGTAGTATAAGTAGATCAGACACAGCAGTACTGGGTCCACTCACTGTCCACTGAAATGATAGAACTACAGAGTGCTCCTATATGCTGAGTGAAAATGGTAGAATGGGCCAAAACCAAGGTACCCTATATATAGGGGTATATAGCCCTCCAGCATTGAGCTGTGGAGCAATGGAGCTGGTAGGGAGTTGGGAATCTTCTGATTGGCTGCCCTGCATTGTGCAGAATGCATCCTATGTACACAGATGAAGACTGAAGACTAATGTTTACATCTCATATCAACCATTTCTATGTCTAAAAAGCATGGGAATTGCAGTTTTGCATCACACTGGCCCTTTAAAAGAACAGAAAGTGGACTGTTCTCCACACAGATGTGCTAAAAATAACAATACGTTGTTTTACAGCTGTTGAGAAAGCATTGCAGCTTAGGTTACACACTGTATCTCACATTGAGAAGAGTTAAACTGCATAAATATAGGTTATATAGGAATGGGCGAAAATACACCGTATAACCTGCACACCTCTGATAAGGGCAGAGGTTGTCATTTTTCCTCTGCCATTTACAGAACACGTCAATCCCAACTCTGAGTCGAGCCCAACGCTTCCTACATTTAAATGTACAGTCCTGACAGGCGATACGAGGCTGTAATCTCTCCCAGCAGGGACTCACTCCTGTGTGTTACGTTGCATTGCGTGGGGCTGCTGTGCGAACGCCGTCCTCCGGGGGGCAGCACTGCACACTGTTCTCCAGCTGCAGCCCAGCGAAGCCCCAAGCACTGCAGTGTGCTACTGCAGCAGGTGCAAGAGTTACACCCTCCAGAAAACACAGAGCTGCGTGAGAGGACTGACCCAATACACACACACACACACACACACATGTATATACAGTATATATACATATATCACACATATACACATATGGATATTTACACACACACAATGGTGTATTGATGCACAGAATTCAATCATATACGATACTATGGTGTATTAATTCAATACATGTCTTGTGATTGTGTAGGTCCACCCTGAGACCTGTGGGCATGGTCTCCACAAGACCTCTGAAGGTGTCATAGGTATCCGGCACCAGCAGACCCTTCAATCCCTTGGATCCTAGGTTTATTGTTCAGTTTTTAATCCTCTAATGCAGAAACTATTGCAAATTATTTGGTAACTGTTTTTATCTTGGTATATCTTGTGGAGTCCCACAGGGTTCAATTTTAGGATCTATAAAACTGTTAAATGTTGGATGTGACAGTGAAGTGTGTGTTGTGAGGTGGGGCCTCCATGAGCATCAGTGAGCCTTAGGTACCCTTTCCCTAGACTGGTTGTCCTTCTTTGGAGGACTTTTGGTAGGTGCTGACCCCAGCGTACCAGAAACACTCCACAAGACCTGCCTGATGTTGGAGATGTTGGAGATGCTCTGATCCTTCAGTCTTCTACTCAGAGTTGCTCAGATTTCCATGCTTGTCCATTTTTTCCAAGGCATCTCCACTAAAACCACATATTTACATCACCTATCAGTGGTTGTAATGTTATGGCGGATGGGAATATTATACACATTAAATTCAGAATCTATACAAATTAATATACATGATTTGCTGGAGAATTTGGATACCTGTCAAATGCCAATGTTGGTCTGATCTCAACCTCTAACCTACCTATTGACAGATTTCTAACGTCGGGGTGACCCCTAGCTCCAGCATTTGCTGCACTATTGGTCGAATTTTAGTCACCTAACATCAGGACATACGTTCAACCAGATATTAACATCTGTTGACCATTGCCAGTGTGTTCATTTGCATAATACGTCGGTTAAGCCTCGGGAGACCCGGTGAATTAACAATAGCTTGTGTTTAATGGTTTTATTGATGCCAGAAGCCAATTATTGAACTGAAAGCACTCTAAAAAATGTAGGAAATGATCAGGGGCCTGATATTGGATGCTTGTTGAAGCCCCCCTGAAAGGCCCCTAAATCCCACCCCTCTCCCTCACACACACACATATAAATACACTCTAATGCACTGTCAGCACTGAATCTTCCACTGTTCACTTGTGACCATTTGGACTGCACCACTGTCGCGGTGTTCACACATGCTCACACACAGAGCACTTGATTCATGGCTCAGTATTGACCCTGAACAGAGGGAACATCTGCTTGAGTGCTTTGGACATACAACGAGTGCATACACACACACACACACGCTAGTCTGTATGCTCAATCTGATCATATCCATCACAACACACTCATGCTGAGATTTCATTTGCAGTGAGCGAGCACGTGATAACAGATCGATCAATGGATGATTCAGAACAATCAGAGTCTTGCTGCTTCAGTGATGCCTGTCCACGTTTATGCACTATCCACAATTACAAGCTCCGATTCGGACCACAGCACCCCTGCTGACCAGGTTTTATGTGGGTGGTGGACCATTCTCAGCACAGGAGTGACACTGACATGGCTCTGGGAATAGTGTATCAATGTTGCTGGGAGTTATACACTCGGCAGTGTTACTGCCTGAGAGTGGGGTCACCACCCAAGCATATCCAGCTTGGCGAGACTGTTGGTTCTGTGGTCACTAATGAACAGCTACGCCAACTGTGCCAACAAATTAGTTACAGTCTATGACTGTACACCAGCAAGGTGGAGGTGCGGGTTTCTAGTACAGTTAAATTATTGGAAGGTAATTGTGCTGCATGTTGCCAGTCTGTCAGGAATGTGTGCTGGATCCCATAAATCTTTTACATTTTAACACAGAGACATCCTACCTATCCAGAGACCACAAGGCCAAGGCTCTCATGGACTCCACATCTGTATTGATGCACAGAATTCAGTCATATAGGATACTATTGTGTATTAATTCAGTACATGTCTTGTGATTGTGTAGGTCCACCCTGTGGGCATGGACTCCACAAGACCTCTGAAGGTGTCATTGGTATCCGGCACCAAGATGTTAACAGCGGACCCTTCAATCCATTGGATCCTAGATTTATTATTCCGTATTATTATTATTATTATTATATAATTATTTTGTAATTATTTGGTATATCTTGTGGGGTCCCACAGGGTTCTATTTTAGGGTCTATAAAACTGTTAAATGTTGGATGTGACAGTGAAGTGTGTGTTTACATACAGTTCTAAAGAGTCTAAAGAGGTTAAGTCCTGTAACTTGTGAGGTGGGGCTTCCATGAGCATCAGTAAGCCTTAGGTGCCCTTTACCTTGGCACCAGTACACTGGTTGTCCTTTCTTGGAGCACTTTTGGTAGGTGCTGACCCCTGCATACCAGAAACACTCCACAAGACCTGCCTGATGTTTAGGAGATGCTCTGACCATTCAGTCTTTTATCCTACCTATCCAGAGACCACAAGGCCAAGGCTCTCAGGGACTCCACATCCAGCCACATCCAAACCAGTGTTTCCATCTCCATCTCCAGATCATAGAGCCAACGCACCCTGCAAATGGTCAGCAATTAGTAACCTCCTTGGTAAATATTAGATCAGCTAAGAGCAATTGTACTATTTAGTCTGGTTTGGGCAGGTGTAAACACAACAACACACTCAAATGAGGACCAATACAACCAGACAACAAGACTACTTCTTGTACTTGGGCAGTGGTGGTCTCGGTCCAATTCCCAAACTAACTCTGGAGCAGTTCCTTTGTGGTGAGAATGTGATCTGACCTTGATTGCGCCCATTTTTCCTTACAAAAGGCTTCTAGTTCTGTGAGATTCTTGCTGCTTCTTGCTGCTTCTTGCTGCGCTGCTCTTTCGAGGGGACTGCAAGGGCCAGTGCTAAACTTTCAGCTTGCACCTCTTGAGGTAGTCCATTGTGGACTTGGTGTGTTTAGGATCATTACCCTGCTGCAGAAGGCATCCTCGTCCTCTCTTTAATTATTTTACAGAGGGGGTGATGTTGATATTTCAGAATTTGCTGGTAATCAGTTGACTCCATGCTTCCTTCCACTTCCTCTACCAGTAAAATATTCCCTGTGCCACTGGCTGCAAGAGGAACCTGTACTCAACAGTTGGACAGGTGTTCTTTTCATGAAATTGTGTACCCCTTTTTCTCCAAACATACTGTAACACTGCACATTCTAATGCTGAACTTTCTTCCATTAAGGTCACAGACCTCCATCATTCCTGTTAACTGCAATTTCCTAATTACATTACGAACTGAAGACAACTGACAACTGAAAACTCTTCCTGTCCTCTTACAGTCTGCTCCTGCTTTGTGGGTATCAGCTATCCTAATTCTGAGAGCTAGGCAGCTGCTCAGAGAAGCCCATGGCTGCTAATTGTTGGGAAAACACTACTTTGGTGTTCCGCCATGTTGTAATGGTGTCCGAAAATGTGGTGCAAAATCTTACATGTACTGTAACAATCCCAAAATGCACTGGAATATTCAGTGTACATACGACGTACACTAAACAGACATGGACAATTGTGTCCGCAATCGTTCGCTACCTTGTAGAAGTCTGTTCCCTACAATAGAGCTCTATAAAGTGACCTGGCTTTCCGCATGTAGGGAGCTAGAGTATTTATAAAGCCTTGGAATGTGCTCCAAACCGTTAGATCCCTAATTAAGATCTGAGACCCTTGCAGAAGTTATCCGAGTGCTTAGACTATGTTTCACTATTGAGCATTGAAGTGTCCTAGCATATCAGCCGGACCCAACCCAGCAGCTGTGAATGCATGTACAGAATGAATGGAATATTAAAGACGGGGCCAATCCACATAAGTGTATGTATATTGTTTGCTGCTTTCTTCTTCAGATGCAGGAAAAAGCCGATGCATCAAAGAATCACAGTCCCAGTGCCAGACGCCTGTTCAGAAGCTGCAGCGTAAGCTAATTACCCATTCATATGTGCAGCAGGGTTGTCATTCCCAATCAAGGCCGCTTTCTGCACTGTCAGTGCTCTGCTCTCATCCTAAAGTGGTGGTGGGAGGGGGCTAATCACTGTATGAGGAACTTGGTTTAATTGGGTCCTGAACTGTCATCCAGACACAACAATGCAGTGTGTGATTTGCTTGAATGGGGTGTGATGAGTCGCAAACATCGTCGCCAAATGCGTTCGGCACAAACACATCACTCATTAGCTGAAGAGCGCTGGAGGGGACCGCAATCTTGTGTGTGCGCAGGAACAGCAGGGACGGCAGGGCCAGAAATAAAGAATTAAATGGGATATCAAAGTCTCTTTTAAGATTTTCGTAATGTACGCGAGTTTGGCTTGTCCTAACAGCCAGGAGTGGAGGCTGAGTTCATGGCCATGTATTTAGTTCTTTGTGGGGAACGAATTCCTCAAAGACAACAAAAACACCATGTGACAACAGTGTTAGGATTTTGGCAGTTCCATAAATTGCCATCTTTACCTTCCCATGTCCCATGACGAAGTTTTCACACCAGCCACTGAGCTCCTCATCTTCCTGGAGGCATCTACCACTTCGTTTCCTTTCCATACGGACTCCTGACCTCCCCTGGCTGTCGATGGAATCATTCCACCCAGCATCCAAACCAAGGTCCATTCTCTCCGTCTAGGCTACCTCAACCTTCCTGGCCGGCCAAGTTCCCTAGCCTTCCTGTCACTCTGCAAGGACGCCTGAAGCCTCTGAAGCCCCAGGTCCATTCTTGCTTCCAGTCCCAGCTGTCACTGTCCCTGTCAGATCTGTCCACTTGTCTAGCCGACATCCCAGATTTCACAAGCTCTGGCTGTCTAGCCTCCATTCGATTCCCATGTGACAACCACAGTGGGAGTTGTGTCCCATCATCCCGTGCCTTCTTTAGGACTTGAATCACTACAAGAGATTCTCCACACCTTGAAAACTCACCAGGAGTAGCCAACCAACTCTTGCGGCACAATCAACCAATCACCAGCTCTCACAAGTAGCGACTTGTTTGACAAGTCAAGTCCTAGATGTTTCACTGCAGGAGGTCAGGTCTTCACTGAACGTAGCATGAACAAGTCATTTGACAAGATGATAACAGATGACCAATAGGTTGAAACCTGCAGGAAGGTAGTGCAGAAGACCACTGCTTTCAACCCAGTGTGGAAGAGTGATTAGACAATGCTAGCTTGGAGCACTATTTGAGAAATGGATAATAATGATTATGCGGTAATGTTTTGACATAAGAGCTTTGACACTCGCTCACACACAGAAGCACATGGAAACACCTCGCGCTCAAGCCAGAACATGCGAGGACGTTAATATGTGGATGTGTGTCTCCCTGCAAACCAAGGCAGCACAAACATTCTCCATTTCAGTGGATGTTTCAGCTCATTAAAGCCTAGGGTCGGAGATTCTGCTCTGGAAAATGAATTGTAGAAAAACAAACGGGGAAGAAAATGAAATGGTGACACCAACATCTCTCTCTCTCTCTCTCTCTCTCTCTCTCTTTTCTCTCTTCCTAATGATCCCACACTGTATTACCTATTCCTCTGTGTGTTCCAAATCCATCTGGGCAATGCCTGCCCTCCCCCCGGTGCGTAATCTGAATGCAGTGTGACGCACCTCTGCATTAGCCGAGTGTGGAAGGCTCGCTAGCGCTAGTTTGCCTCCAGAGGGTTTGCATTAAGCACCGGTCACCGAGCTGACCCTTCCTTACACTCCCTCCTTGCTGCCACGCACCTGCGGGCATCTTTCTGCCCTGACGCTCTAGCTAACACCCTGAAACAGACGGCAGTGGAGAGTGTGTGTGTGAAAGTGGGCGCTGAGGTCAACGCTGAGGCCTGGGGCCAGGGGTCACTGCTGGGTGGGTGAATGCAACGGACGTCAAGGGCAATCTATCCGGAGGACAGAAAGCCCAAAGACGGCCAGGGTGGAACTGTCCTGGATTCGGTTAAAGGAGCATTCAGGAGCATTTACCATGTTATTTGTTTGGTATGTGGCATGTAGTGTTCTAAAGCACATCACTGTAGCCACCAGATTTCTCTCTCTACAGTACCTAGCACGTATTACGCAAATATTGTATGTGGACAAAAGTATTGGGACAGCTGCTCATTCCTTGTTTCTTCTGAAATCATGTGAATAAAAAAAAGACTTTATCCTGAATTTGTTGGAGTAACTGTCTCTACAATCCAGGGAAGAAGGCTTTCTACTAGATTCTGGTGGAGGATTGCTGTGAAGATTTGATTGCATTCAGCAACAAGAGCATTGGTAAGGTCAGGATGTTGGAAGAAAAGTATTGGATGGAGCATCAACCATCTTTCCAGAGAACACAGTTGTTCCACTGCTCCACAGCTCAATGCTGGGGGGCTTTTTACCCCTCAACCCCACATCTGGTACCAATAGGTTCATGTATTGGCACTACTTCTCTACAGGGACTATTTGCACATCTGTGAAAGCAATGGGTGCAACTTAAAGTAGCCGAATGCGTTCATTAGAAGGGCTGTCCACAAATATTTGGACATCTTGTGCATGTCACACAACCGTTAGGAATCCCTACTGTGCTCAACAAATCCTGACTGTTAAACACTGATCTATAGGCTGCTAATGCTAGCTAGCATTAGTGGTATAGTATTTACATCAATTGGACATGGAACACAATGGCTTATCCTCATTAAAGACAAAGGTATGGAAGGTGTGCTCATGTGGATGCTAAAAAGTGCATGGACAGCATAATGGATAACACCATTGCCCCTCACAGTGCACAGATCTCCTTCCCTGTCCAGAAAGATCCAGGCCACTGCTGTACCATTAAGAGTCCTTGGGTAGGACTATTTTCCTCTCCCATCACCTGGCATTGGCTTATGCAATAGAAAACTCTGTGCAAAGGCCAGAAGCGAGGCAGGATTTGAGATATGCTGAGCATGATTCAACACTCAAGGTCGATTTCACAAAGGAAGTTATGTGCCATTTTATTTAGAGAAAAAGATCCAGACTGAGATGTGTTTTGTTAGCTTGCTAGGTAGCTAAATTGCAAAGTCAAACTTTTAAGTTGTCCTGTGCATCAGTTGCATCATTTCTGTAACAGGAGATCTCCATGCAGCGCATTGTGATGAAGATTATTGCCTAGTAGAGACAGTTTCACTTACTGACTAGCTAAGTAAATGAGTGATTGACTGGTGGACCTTGTTAAAATGTGCACTTTTTCTTAAAGGGTTCTCAAAGCACCTTACAAGGTTCCACCAAATTCGAGAACCTCAAAAAGTTCCCACAGGACCTTATACTTTTAGACATTTTCTTATCTTGTACTGATGGTCAGAGGATTGCACTTTACCACGAAGCTAACAAGTATCTGTGCTGCTGAGAGGAGCTGTATGCTTAGGTAAGCTGAGGTTGGGTCTCCTTTCTCGAAATACTGTAAAGGCAAGTGGTACGAAGACATACTGCGGCATTAACATGTTCGTATCTCGATTCAACATCGCTACCGCAGTGCTCTGGCCCCCGGCCTTGCCAAGTATCTCTACCACAGTGTTATCATGCTGGCTGCCAGCCTCGCCCAGCATTGCTACCTCTGCATTAGCATCGCTATTGTGGCATTAGCATTTCTAGCAAGGTGTTAGCATTGCTATTGCAGCATTTGTGTTGCTGTCATAACATTAGAATCATCATCATTTGCATTGTTCCCGCACTGGCCGCCGGCCTTGCCTAGCATTGCTGCTACAGGAGCTGTAACATCGGTATCATCTGAAGGGTCTTTCAAATATTTAACCATATCAAACTCTAGCAGAACCAGCCCGCTACCCGTAAAAAATGCAGAACCTGGTGCTGACTTATGCTGCAGAAACTCTGCGCAAAGGTCAGAACAGAGGCAGGACTTGGAGGTACACTGAGCATGATGCAACACTCAATGCTGATTTCACAAGGCATTAGAAGGAACTGGTTTGAGCGTAGGTTGTTTTATTGGATTTTAGGATGAGCGGCTTCCAACTCGACCAGTGTGTTGTCAGTGTAAGGCAGGAATGCCACTTCAGAAACAGGTTAGGAGTCCATGCTGGAGTGGCAGATCTTGCAGATATTTTCCATGTCAAGCTTTTAAATGAGGAATGCAAGATGGTTTCAAGCTGGTTTAGAAAATAGGAGGACCCACCCTCCATTCCCTCAATACTGGTCCACAGTTATGCGTTCATCTGGCCCAAAATAGAAAAGCTCGTATATATATATAGCTCAAACATCTCATATGTTAGGTTGTATATGGACAACCTTAAAAATCTTAATTTGCTAGTATGGTCCACATTCTTTTGGGCTGGAGTTCAGGGTGGCTTCAAGGTGTTCATCATGGAGGTGAGGTGAGAATGGAAGGTTATAACGGGCTGAGGAGGACTTGGGATATGACCCATCTCCCAAAAGATTCAGTTATGTAAAAACTCCACCTGTGGTGGCTTCAGCTGGGCCAGTTTTGGCCTACAGTACACTTGCTATTCACATAACTGACTCGTAAGTACCTTAACTAGGCTGTATTTGGCTTAGAATTGTCTTCTGTCTGGGTCCTTCCTCTCTTAACCCCCCAACCTTGACCAGTTGTTTTATTCCGTATGTTCACATCATGGCCAATTTGCATGTAAGAGTTGATTCTGAGCCCCCAGTCCTCAGTACCGGTATCAGCCACTTTCCGCTGTCTCAGGGAACAAACTGGTTCTGTATCGCATCTAATTTTATCTCTGGTTGGTACGGCCTGATTCAGTGCTGACAGGATCATGATTTGAACCTGCTTGTATGCTGGAATGGCCTGTTTTTGGGCCATTAAACTGGAAGCTGTTGATCCTCTGGGGAGTAACAGATGTGTCTGAAGCCTCTTGCAAGTGGTTCAGGCATTAGGGGGCCAAGCACCAATCAGGACCAGTGTAGTGCAACTCATAAGCTATTCTAATCTCTCTCTGTCTCTCCCTCTATATATATATATATATATATATATATATCACACACCCATCAGCCATTACATTAAAACCACCTGCCTAATACTGTATAACCACCAAAATCTGCTAGTAATCTATCTATATCTCTATCTATCTATCTATCTATCTATCTATATTTTTATATATTTATCTATCTATCTATCTATCTATATAACTATTTATCTATCTATCTATATATATTTAGCTATCTATCTATATATATTTAACTATTTAGCTATCTATCTATCTATCTATCTCTCTCTCTATCTCTCTCTCTAGATAGATTATCTAGATAGATAATGTGTATATATATATATATATATATATATATATATATATATATTTCTTTTTAGATTCTTTTATTTACTAACAGATTAATTAGCAATCTCTGTTTCTCTTTATCACAAATTCCTCCACATTCTCTTTCTGCTTCATTGTTTCTCTCCATTTCTGGGGTAGAGGTCCACTCCCTCTCCCCCCAGGGGCAGAAAGGTTGTGTGTTGTGGTGAGCACAGACCAGACTTCCATTCCAGAATATCTGTGTTCATCTCTGATTGAGCAGCGAGCAGCAGCGGCCCATGACCGAATGCAAAGAAAACTCAAAACAGAGAAAAGCAAAAAAACCAAACCCACCACTTACCCTTAGAGCCTGTATCCAAATCCCATTCCTGCCTCACAGAAATGCACACATCTCAAAAGCTGACCTGAGCCACGCAGTGGCATTAACTTCAAGCATTTCCTACATCAGCAATAGCCTATATACAGCAAGCTCTATGTAAAAAAACAACAACAAAAAAACATGTGATGTGATTATCAGCACAGTTCTCCACCTTTTTTTATACATTTGTTTGTCTGCATTTTTCATTTTTTCTCCCAATTTGTTACTGCCAATTATATATTTATATATATATATATATATATATATATATGCATTGGCGGCAGTACGAAAAGAGGTGGTGGCATGTATCAATGGAGACATATATAATATAAATATGGCAATGTTTCCAGTACTAGGAGGGTAAGGATTTGTCTCCACACATGTCTCCATTGATACACGCCCCGCCGATGCGCCATTGCTGGGCTGCTGGCCAACATCAATTAAAGGGGGGGAGGGTTGTGGATGCAGAGAGAGAGACATCACCGCCAGTTGTGCTCTCTCAGGCTCCGGCTGCTGATGGCAATGCTGCATGGCTCAGCCTAAGACTGCTGAGCCACTTGGAGTCCCTCAAGGTGGAGATTTCAGTGTTGTGTGGATGTGGATTTATGAAATCAGAGCTTTATGAAAATGCTTACATCATAACGCGTATGCAAGTTTCTGGCTGAATCTGAAATACCTCTTTTCTCCCTATATAGATCATAAAACTACATTAATCATAAAACTTAAAGTGTTTACACACAGATAGCGCCACATAAGAATTGATGTAAATACTGTGTGTGTGTGTATGTGTGCTGCGTCCACACATATCTGGGTATTTCTTTTCAAAAACAGAGATTTCCCTCAATCCATAAAAAATTACTAAATACCCAGACATGTGTGGACGCAGCCAGAGAGCTAAAAACCTTTTGGAGAACCCAAACTTTTGGAAACTGATGGGCTACAGAAGCTGTATCTAAATAGTAAACCAATAAAACAAATGGGGCTCACAAAGTGGCCAGTGGAAGCATAAGGCTGGAGTTTCTAACAAAGTGGACGGTGAGTGTGTAGCGTACACTGGCCAATGCTATAAACTGGGCAGAAGATGATTATAATGTGAAAAAAAGAAAAACAGCACCTCATTTCTTTTATTTTAGGTGCTGTTCGTTTGCAAACCCCAATGCATTACTCTGGCTGTCTCTGCTGATGGTGTATGAGTTGTAATGAGCTGCCTCGGGGGACTACCTCTGCACGAAATCACACACACACACAATCCCAAAGAAGGCCACGAGCCACTCATACAGCCCCAACTTTCGCTCGCAATTTATTTGGAGTTGCTGAAATATGCATGTCATGACCTAACGTCCATTAATGCTGGGAGCTTTATGTAGATGTTTAGTATTAAATGGCTTCTCTGTACTCAGCTTTTTTGCAAGCCCTGTCAGTCTTCATGACTTCAGAAGCTGACAGCTATTCGAGGGCCAGGGCTGCCTTTCTTTAGACGTGACTAACAAACAAACAAATAAACAAAGAACGGCCGAGTGTTTTTATGTCTGTTATAGATGTGTCCACTTAGATTTAGGTCAGATTCTGCTCTGACATGGGACATTCTCTCTTTCCCGCTCTCTGTGTGTGTGTTTAAAGTGCTATAGACTGTACTAACAACATGGAAACTGAGCTATGGATTATATTGACCACAGTTAATATGTGCTGCAGTCTGTATTGACCACATTAGCCCCTTACCCCTTAACCCCATTACACACTAAGGCGTATTACTCAGTAACTACAGGGACTTCTGTACAAACTGGTGGGTCTATTTTTTAGTAGGAAAAGTTATAGGCAGGTCGTAAGTGTTTAAGGGGTTAACCTGTGTTGTAGACTGTAATGACTGCATTTAAACTGTGCTATAGACTATAATGACTACATGTAAACTGTGCTATAGAGTATAATAACTACATGTAAACTGTGCTCTAGACTATAATAACTACATGTAAACTGTGCTGTAGACTATAATAACTACATGTAAACGGTGCTGTAGACTATAATAACTACATATAAACTGTGCTCTAGACTATAATGACTACATGGAAACTGCTATAGACTATAATAACTACATATAAACTGTGCTATAGACTATAATAACTACATATAAACTGTGCTATAGACTATAATAACTACATATAAACTGTGCTCTAGAGTATAATAACTACATATAAACTGTGCTATAGACTATAATAACTACATATAAACTGTGCTCTAGACTATAATGACTACATGTAAACTGCTATAGACTATAATAACTACATATAAGCTGTGCTGTAGACTATAATAACTACATGTAAACTGTGCTGTAGACTATAATAACTACATGTAAACGGTGCTGTAGACTATAATAACTACATGTAAACTGTGCTACATATTGTACTGGCTGCATATAGACTGTGATGTAGACTATAATAACTACATATAAACTGTGCTATAGACTATAATAACTATATGTAAACGGTGCTGTAGACTATAATAACTACATGTAAACTGTGCTATAGATTGTACTGGCTGCATATAGACTGTGATGTAGACTATAATAACTACATATAAACTGTGCTATAGACTATAATAACTATATGTAAACTGTGCTATAGACTATAATAACTATATGTAAACTGTGCTACATATTGTACTGGCTGCATATAGACTGTGCTGTAGACTATAGGCTGCAGTGGATATGTGTAAACAATGCTAAAGACAATACAGACACATGTAAAAACTACAATACCCTGACAACCAAAGACAAAACAAAAGAGCTACAAAATATTACAGTTTCCTCTTTTGTTTTTGAAAATAACATAACTAAATAGGTGATGCTTTATACCCTGGTAGCAGAAGCAGAAATAAAAAGCTCTGTACGTCACAGAGCAGCCTTAAAATAAAACTGCAGAAACGCTGCAGCGTGGGATAAACACGACGTTATGTGGGAGACAATGCTTGTCATCCCTCTGAATATTTATTTATTTGTTTGTGTATGTATTTATTTATTTATCTATCAGCTCCTTTTGTTTAGCTGCTGCTCTTCTTGCCTGCAGGTTTTTCTGCAGATGGTGACATTCTTCATCTCTCATGAATGAAGACAATTAATTAGCGGAGCTGTATTTGTTAATGGGATCGAGCGATTAATTTTTTCTCTAGCTGTGTTTTTTTGGGCCGCAAAGGCATTGATTTAATTAGCTCAAACATTTTTAAAAGGATAATAAAGCAGGCCACAACAGTCTAAAAACATTTCGGTATGATTCCCTCATCTTTTTTTCTAATGGTTTTGGTCATGCTGGAGCTTGGGTCATCAGCCTAAAGTGAGAATGGCTGTCAATCATGTCAAAAAATGACAAACATTAATAATCAAAAAGTATGATTTTAATGTATTATATTTAAAACCACATGTACTGTGGCATGACGCATGTTTGGGCCACACTGGTCATATTTTCAGTTGCTGTAATTAGTTGAGGATGACCTGATCTCCAAAAGACCATAAAGTCAATAAAGTTAAAGATGAAATATTCTTTTTAACATTTAAAGCAAAATAGGTGTATTTAAGTATATAAGTATATATGTATATAAGTGTAAATGTTTTGTACAATTTAAAGTAAAACAAATCTATGATAAAAGAACGCAATGCAAAAGTTTGGCCACCTCAACAGATTTGAGCTCTTAGATGACTGCAAAAGACCTTCAGAAAGATCTAGCAGACTCTGGAGTGGTGTTGTTCTACTTCTCACTGTTCTACTTTGCAGCAACACCTGCTTTTTAAATTATTTTTTCATATATATATATATATATATATATATATATATATATATATATATAAAAAACAACAAAAAACTGTCTACAGCCCATGGAAGGGTTTCTACTAGATTTCAGAGAGGCATTTCTGTGAGGATTTGACTGCATTCAGCAACAAGAGTGGTAAAGAGCCTCATCCCTAACTCCCCAACTCATCCCAAGTCATCAAGTACCCAAGAACCCAGTTCCACTGCTGCACAGCTCAATGCTGGGGGGCTTTATACCCCTCTAGCCCACGCCTAGAGTCGTGTTTATCTGCTCCCAAGAGTCCTATTCTATTGGCAGTACTTCTCTGCATTCATTAGAGTGCATGGGTGTCCACAAACATTTGGACATGTAATGTACTTGGCAAAATCACATAATAATAACATTTTTACTTGCGTGCTGTTTGAGCCGGATACGCTCTCAAACAGCCGTCCCGGGTCAGACGGAGTTCAGAGACGTGACCATATCCTCTTTAGCTGTTGGATTCTTGGGATGCCACTCAGGATTACTGGAGTGCAGTGACTTTACCCAACTCAGCCAGTGGAACTCACTCTTAGGGACTGTCATACATCAAAACAGACATGTCTCCCTCCATCAGCCCCCGCTTTCTCTCTCTCTCTCACTCTCTCGCTCTCTCGCTCTGTCTGTCTCTCTTGTCCATTTACCTCCGGTCCAGTGACAGCCTGTTGCAATCTCGGCCCGTGGGGAATCCTAACAAGTTCTTTTGATTTTCTGCCAGCACTGTAGTGAGCTGCGAGTTGTCGGACTTTAAGATGATGAATCAGATGTCAGCAGAGGCCATCTCTCATTCCCTCCTGACTCGTGATGCTGTGAGAGAAGAAAGATTTCTGCTGTCCGGCACCATGGGTCCAGCTTTAACCCTGCTCGGCTCCTTGCGCTTTCCAATCAGCTTCCAGATAGGCTACTGGCAATCTGAAAAAAACGTATTCCTCCTATGGACTGAGAAGGTTGGCTGTTCTTACTGACATTGTGAAGATCTTGTACTCTTTCAAGCATTTCCAAAATGTGTGATTAGGGCTGTTAAGCGATTAAAAAGAATACATCGTTATTGGGTGCATTAGTTTTTGAAGTTAATGGTGCCAACATGCTATGTTATAACTAACTAGCTGCATGTCCATACTACTGAGGATACCCCTTCTCCCCCTCGGACAGACAATTAGTCACCTTGCGTGTTAAGGGTGCTAGTAACTTCAGGCTCTTGCAGATGCAGATTGCATTGCAAGAGGACGATGAGGCTATAAATACCTGTGAGGTGTGTAACAGGGCTCATACTGTGAGAAGAGTACATACAGTGACATACAGTGAATGTCTTGGTGGATGTGTGGAAAATGGGTCACAAAGCAGATGTTAATGATTGGCAAAAAAGTGTGATTCATTCACAGGCCGTGAAACACTGCTGACAGTCTTTCAGCCACAATTCTAAAGAGAAATTGGGTGGTTGAGTGTTACAAACCTTTGCACCCCATTCATTCCAATCTGTCGCTACCCGGATAGTGTATGTCTGACTAAATACAATCTTTCTTCTTCTGGTTCTGTTTTTTAACAGCATCTTTTTAAAACATTTATAAACCCTTCAAGTCTGTACAATCAAATGTTAATGATTTTTAGATTTGTTGACAGCTTAAATAGTGCAACACATCACTTTTCAGCAACTGAATGAAAGTCTGTCAAGCTGATGGCTTTCAGCAGAAACGCTTCGAAAAAGCAAGCTAATTGTGTTTACATGTACATGGACGTACATGAGAGGATTTTTAACACACTTATAATAAGAGTAAGAATAGTCAACAACTAAACAATTTTATAGCAATCACCTAGCAACCACTTGGGATATCATAGCAACCATAATAAGTGTGTTATAATTCTTCTCATCTGCTTGACTGACCTTCATTTAGTAACAAATCTGAAAATCGTTAACATTTGATTGTACAACAAGGAGAAACACACATTTGATGTCTTTAAAATGTTAACTAGGAGGTTCAGACCAACAGGATCCAGCCGTGCAACCACCTGGGATACCCTAGCTACTACCCAACAACCTCCTAGCAACTAGTTAGCAACACCAAAGCAATCAACTGAGATACTGTATCAACTGCCTAGCAACAATGTAGCAACCACACAGCAATTTCATAGAACCACTAAGCAACACCTGTCTTGCAAACACTTAGCAACACCAGAAACACTGCAGCAGCCATCTAGGATACCATAGCAACCATTATAAATGCATATGCAAACGTGCTAGCAATTGAATGAATTACTATGTTTCAATGGAACACTTTTGCCTCGGTCACTTGTCAACAGTCATCTCTTTGACTGACCTTCTTTTAGTTACTAATAGGTGATGTGTTGCACTATTTAAACCATTGCAACCATCTGGGATACCATATCGACTGCAAAACAACCACCTAGCAACACCAAAGCAACCAACTCAGATATCATAGGAACTACCTATCAACTTCATTGCAACCACCTGGGATACTGTATCAACTGCCCAGCAACACTGTGGCAACCACCTAGGAACACCAGAGCAACCATTATAAATGCATTGTAATGCCTCTAAAAGCAAAAGTACTGCCAATTGAACGAATTACGGTGTTTCAAGGGAACACTTTTGCCTCGGTTACTTGCCAAAAGCATCTGCTTGACTGACCTTCAGTTAGTTACTGAAAGGTTTTTTTTTAAACCATTGCAACCACCATAGCTAATGCCCAGCAACCAGTTAGCATCACCAAAGCAACCAACTGAGATACCATAGGAACTACCTATTAACCTACCTGTAGTTACTAATAGGTGATGTGTTGCACTATTTAAACCATTGCAACCACCTGGGATACCATAGCGACTGCAAAATAACCACCTAGCAACACCAAAGCAACCAACTGAGATATCATTGGAACTATCTATCAACTCCATTGCAACCACCTAGGATACTGTATCGACTGCCTAGCAACAATCTAGCAACACCCGCAACACCGTAGAAGCCATCTGGGATACCATAGCAACCAGGAGAACACATATATTTGGTGTGTGTGCCTATGAAAAATGTCACCCAGGAGGTTTAGACCAACAGGCCCCAGTCGTAGAGGATTTCTACATGTTTTACACAGCAGAAGCTGTGTTTCATCAGCCTGGACGTGCCTTTGCAGCAGATCCATCACTACCGCTTAACACACACACACACACACACACACACACTATACATCATATATCCCGAAAGGAAAACACTCCATGACCCGGAATGCTCACGGAAGACGTATGTTTCTCCCGCTGTACTGTTTGTGAAATGCATTTTACATGGCTGAAGCGGAGGAAATGCAGCTAACTTGCTAATCCCGCCTTGTTTTTCAGGCCCGCAAAGGTCATGAATTGTTGCCTCCATTTTCATTTGGCTTATTCATGAGGCTGTCAGTGCAAGACATTTGCTCTCCCGAGATAGCCTATTCATAAGTAATTTGGGTGTCTGACTTCCAAATAGACGCGGCGTCTGATTTCGCATGAATTACCTTCGGTGCTCCTTGACAAAGCCAAGCGCGATTTGAGATCCATCTCGCTGCATTATATTATAATCACTCAAATCTGCATCTGAAACATATATTATTTAATCCATCATAGCTGCACTTAGTGCGCCTCGGCTGGTTACCCAGTCTGGCACTCCGGCTATTCTGGGGAAGGGCACTGGAAGGAGAGTTAGACCAATCAGAGGCAGATCGGGATAGAAATTGCCATTAGCACGAACGATAATTCTTACATGTTTCCCAGGATTTGGAAAATTACTTTCAGACCCTGCTAAAAAACCCAGCTAAAGACCAGCTTCTGCTGGGGCCTAAGCTGAGCTTTGATGGTCAAGGTGGTTAAAAAAGTTGGTCATCCAGGCAAAAACATACCCTAGTCTGGTACATGGGCTGGTTAACACTGGTTAGCCAGTTAAGCTCCTGACCAGCATGGCATGTTTTCATTAGAGTTGGATGGACTAGCTGGTCTATCAGTATCAGACTGGTCATCAAGCTGATCATAGTGGTTCACTAGTTTGGTAAAGTTGGTTGACCAGTTTAGACAGGCTGGTCATGCTGGTGAACCGCCAACCCACGGTTCGTAGCTCCCCCTAGCACTAGCAATGCTCCCGACTTTAACATATGTCTCCTCCGATACCTGTGAAGCCAGCCAGCCACTGCCTCTTCTTAACCTGCCACCGATGCAGCATCACCAGGCAGCCGACATCCTTGGAGGAAAGCGCCGGGTCCACAGGTCCAGCGCACCAGCTAACAGGTACCTGTGCTGGTTAATGCCACTTCAAGAGTGATAGCGCCATCTACCTACCTGGAGAGCGCAGGTAATAGAACTAATACTACAAAAAAGCTCACGACCAGGCCTGGGCAATATTAATATTGAGCATTGGGGGAGGCCAAAAGTATTGGGACACCTGCTCAATCATTGTATCTTCTGAAATTAAGGGTAATAAAAAGAGCGTATCCTACTTTTGTTGGAGTAACTGTCTCTAATGTCCAGGGAAGAAGCCTTTTTTATTAGATTTTGGAAAATCATTGCTGTGAGGATTTGATTGCTTTTAGCAACTAGAGCACTAGTCACCACCCCGCCTTATTCCAAAAGAATTAGATGGAGCTCCACCACTCCAGAGAACACAGTTCTACTGCTCCAAAGCTCAATGCTGGGGGCACTTTTGTACCCCTCTAGTGTGTGTGTGTGCATTTGCACATCTGTGTCAGCAATTGAGCTGAATGCATTCATTAGTTTTGAACAGCTTGAATGCCATCAGCATATGATGATTTGAGAGGAGCCTGTAAGAGAAGGAAAAGAGCTCGGAGGACTCTGGTGAAGCGAGGACGGAGAGATTTGACAGAGTTAGAAGGGAGGAGACGGGCGGTGGAGGGTTTGCGAAGACTAGGTAGACAAGGTAGAGATGATATTTATAGGACGTTAGATTGGGAGGTTCTTTATAGCACCAGCAAGGGTTCCACTCTCCTTATGAGTCAAAAGACCCTTTTTCAGTCCTTTATATAAAAAAACAAGGTACAATCCAATCCAGGCTGAAATTAGGCTGACAACCCCCGGAGCACTCTGTCTCCTGCACGGTGACCCGCATATTGCCCCATTGCTGGACGCTGATATGAGGAGCTCTACGATGCTGCTGTTACGTTGAAGTGGATGTCTCCTCGGAGACAGTTTTGAGCACTTTCCGCCGCCCTGATGAGGTTCTGAAGGAAAGTGAAGGGGTGAAATTGATCGTTGACCCTGAAGTGGCGCTGTTTACACTGGCTCTCAAAGGGGCACTGACCTTGTGCAGTTACAATCAAAACTCACCCCCCACACCACCACCAAAACCACCACTGTAATGGAGTATATCTCACACCTAGGCCAGAGTGAGCCCGCAGTTGGATGGATATAATGGCCCTTAGCCTGTCAGAACTGTCAGGGCAGAAGAAATAAGAAAGGCCTGCTGTACAAAACGTTACCCGTTAAAGGAATACTCCAGCGTCGCCCAATTTAACCTCATCAGCTGCATCCCGAGCATACGGTCTTTACCACAGACCATAGTCTCAGCATCACTTGTTCTATTATTAATAATAATAATAATAATAATAATAATAAAGTGTAGATTAAATGGCTGTACTATATTATAATGTACTATAATTTTGTACAGTAGTAAATAATAGCGTTAATTTTATTTGATCACCCGATTTCAAGAATTAGGTACTCTAGATATTAAAGCCCCCGTCAAATTGGCCAATTAGCAGTCAGGGTTAGCAATATGTTTACATCCCCTCCCTCAATTCCACTGGATAATTCCTCTAGTTCATCTAACCTGCTTCCCCCAGCACACAGTGCGTCCCTAGAACACTGCAGCACACCTGTGCTAGTCAACGTAAGTTTGCCGGTCATACTGCCCACACTCTTGCTCAATTAAGCTCCAGGCTCAGCTGGGCACTTCTGTAATTAACAGGCTCCATGTCCTGGGTGATCCGAACATAAGTGGCACAAAGTACAGGCCCTAACAGGATACGGTGCGTCCCGAGGACACATCATAATACGATCACTTAAACCACATTCGGATGGGGACGCATATGACCACAGTAATTGCTGCCGTGTAAACGCCAAAGTGTCTTGATGTGTCCTGGACAGCATCACTGTCCCAGCAGGAAACTACATAGCACTTACAACCAGTCAGCTGAGCATGCTATAATAGTGAACTAAGAAATATATAAACAGATGATACTTATTTTTATTATTATTATTATTATATTGGTATTTCAATGTAAATTAATAGATCTTTATAGCAGCATGGCAGTTTTATTATTCTGCCTCCTGCATAATTATATTATATTATATCAATTTATTTGTTATTATTAAGGGGAAATATATATATATATATATATATATATGTCATGGTGTGTATGGCCAGACCAAGAGGCATGAACACCTGCAGAGATGCGGATCAAAGCAAGAAGGTTTATTAACCAAAACAAGGTGGTATGAAAAATGTGAGCAGCAACATGGGGTTAAACAATAAACAGAACCAGAACGTGACAACAAAAATGGCGAACACAACAAACCTGGGACTGGGAGGAGCCGGCAGCGTGCTGCCTTGAATGTGGGTTGCCTTGCTTGAATGTGGATCGCCTGGAAACCTGGACAGGAAGTGAGCGTGCCTCGCCTGCCACGAGAGTTGACGGGAGACCTACTCCTGAATTTGAGTCGAGAACTAGAAGTCGGCAGAGAATCAAGGGGTTGAAGCTCCTTAAGTACCCCCAGTCCCAGGTGAAACACATGAACGTGAATCAACAGAAACAAACAGGTCCTTATTTGGGCCTGTGGGCGGCTATATATATATATATATATATATATATATATATATATATATATATATATATATATATATATGCCCTAATAATAACAAATAAATTAATACATTTATAATATAAAATATAATATAATCAAATATGTGATAACTCGTCTTCACAGCTACCACTGTAAATATACTGGCTTGTCGTTTACAGCATCAGCACCACTACTAATGGAGAGAGGTTGTTTACATTGCCATTTTGATGCCACTGTCAATCATTCTGTGATCTGACGCGCCCTGGCAGTTTTCAGGGCTGCAGGTCATGATTTATAGAGCATTCTATATTTATATTTGTATATATATATATATATATATATATATATATATATATATATATATATTGAATAGAACATTGGCAAGTGCTTAATCTGAGGCAAGTCCTCAAGAAACCCCATTATTTACCATCTAACACCTGGTTCATCTCATCAACCAGCATTAGTAAAGTAAATCATGTGACCTGCTGGTGGAACCGAACAATACAGTCCATACTGTCCATAAGCCTGTGTTCTTCTACCTGTGCTGACCACCCTGAGTGTCTACAGCGCTTCTCTTTGTCCCGCAAATATACTACAGCAATATCTTGTCTTCAACAAAGCATGTTCCTCAGTCAGCCGCCAGTCAGCCCCATCTCTAATTGAGATTCCAAGCTTGTCGGGATTCAGGAGAAAGCCGGAGCTCTGCCAAGCGAGGTTAGCCTGTAGCTGCGGCACCGGGCTGTCTGTGAGCTGAACCTGGCCTGTCAGGGTGCGGAGGGGAGAGAAAGGGTAGCAGAGACCTGAGACCTGTCATGCTGCTCAACCTCCTCTTCATGCTTCATTAGAAGGGCCTGTCAGATGACGCTCGCGGGGCTGGGCTAATCACTGTAATCGCTGTTAGTGGCCCCATGCTATCCATCTGACCATCGCCCGGCACCTCCACTGACCCAGAATGCACCCTGCACCTGCCCTGCCTGCAACGGAGCACCTCTCATAAACAAGAATACAGGCTTGCTGCTTTTCGACCCATTTGAGGGAATTCTGCTTATTATTTATTGTTGGATTTCTCATTTGCTTTAAGCAGAAACTAGTCCTATTTCAATATACTGCCCCCTACTGTGCTTAGCTGTGTAAACAGAACCCAGTCAAAATAGATCCAGATACTATCCGGATATAAAACGGATGATAATGTCAGGTGTAAACAGGCCCAGTGTAAACAGAATTCAGTCAAAATAGATCTAGATCAGAACAGATACTATCCGGATATAAAACGCATGTTGATGCAAGGTGTAAACGAGCCCAGTGTAAACAGAATTCAGTAAAATAGATCCAGATACTATCCGGATATAAAACGCATGGTGATGCAAGGTGTAAACAAGCCAAGTGTAAACAGAATTCGGTCAAAATAGATCCAGATACTATCCGGATATAAAACGCATGGTGATGCAAGGTGTAAACGAGCCCAGTGTAAACAGAATTCGGTCAAAATAGATCCAGATACTATCCGGATATAAAACGCATGTTGATGCAAGGTGTAAACGAGCCCAGTGTAAACAGAATTCAGTAAAATAGATCCAGATACTATCCGGATATAAAACGCATGGTGATGCAAGGTGTAAACAAGCCAAGTGTAAACAGAATTCGGTCAAAATAGATCCAGATACTATCTGGATATAAAACGCATGTTGATGCAAGGTGTAAACAGGCCCAGTGTAAACAGAACCTGGTCAAAATAGATCCAGAGACTATCCGGATATAAAACACATATTAATGCCAGGTCTAAACGAGCCCAGTGTAAACAGAATTCAGTAAAAATAGATCCAGATACTATCCGGGTATAAAATGCATGTTGATGATATGTGTAAACAGGCCCAGTGTAAACAGAACCTGGTCAAAATAGATCCAGATACTATCCGGATATTAAACACATATTAATGCCAGGTGTAAACAGGCCCAGTATAAACAGAACCCAGTCAAAATAGGTGTAAACAGACCCTTAATGTAAAAAAAAACAAGCTCTGTCATGCTCAGCTACTTGATCATTTTAAGTGGGCCTGACTTGTGAATGTTTAGAAGGCTGCCTAGGCTAACCGGATCTGAATTATAATGGGCTGCGTTCTGCTACTCAGGCAAGTACAGCAGGAGAGAACTTACTCCAGGGTTTCGCGTTTAGCCGGCGTGTTGATTTGGCACAAAAAAGTGGCCTTTTTCCCCCGAGGTGCAGGGAAGAGCTCCTGCTGACAGAGACAAAGTCTGGTAGAGCCTGTGACTCGCGCTAGTGTGCTGCCTCAGCACCCAACCGGTGAGGAGCCGAGCCCCTGCCAAATCCGATTCCCTGTATATTTTATTGAACACAATATAATGACCCACAGCAGCGGCAGCATTCACTTAATCAATGCTCGCTGCCGTTCTCCCCCCCCCCCCCAAAGGGCTCGTTAAGGGTAAAGCGCGCTTCTCCGTTCCGGGAATGGTCGGAGGCGCGGGCCCTAATGTCTGCGCGGCATTGTGGGTCGGCCCTTCGCTGGACTGTACAGATAAATAATTGCTTCTCTGAGAAACGGGGGTCTATTTTTAGGTGGTGGAGGCTGTGCAGGGTGGAGGGGTGGGGAGGCTATCATGCACGTGGTGGATTTTTCTTTTCTTTTCTTTTCTTTTTTTGTAAAGAAAGGGGCGTGGTAGGACTGGGGGTGTGGCCTGCAAAGCTTATTGTGATCTGTTTTAGCTCTAATGAGGTTTGTATTTATAGTTATAGGATACAACCTACGCTGATTTCAAAAGCAAGCCTTTGTCAGAGCAATAAATGAGAAGGAGAATCCGCAGAAGAAAGCAAGCGACTGAGCTTCCGCAAATAAATTACAGTTTGTGCTTCTGAAAACAGCTTCAAAATGTCTAATCGAGCATGAAATTGCACCAGTGTCATCAACAGCAGTATTATAATAGCACCCCGCATCCCTACTTATAGCCACAAACCCCAACGAGCCAAAATATTGTGAACACTCACAGATGAAGCGTCTGGTAACGTTGATGATCTCGTAACAGCGGATATAAAACATGTCAAGGTCTGGGATATATATACACTACATGGCCAAATGTTTGTGGACACCCCTTCGAACCCCTTTGTTCAGCCACTTTGCTAAGTTGCACCCATTGCTGACACAGATGTGCAAATGCACACACACGTACACAGCTTGTCTAGTCTCTGTAGAGATGTTCTGCCAATAGAATAGGACTCTCGGGAGCAGATATACATGAATCTGTTGGCACCCTGCTGCCTAATGCTGGGCGTGGGCTAGAGAGAGGTATCACATAAAGCCCTCTAGGACTGAAGGTCTCTGGAATGATGGCGCTGGCGTTCTGACCTATATTTTTGGGATGAGTTGGGGGTGAGTTGGGGATAAGGTGGGGTGGGGTGGTGATCATCCAAACGTCCAATACACCATACGCTCTTGTCGCCGAATGCAATCGAATCCTCACAGCAATGCTCCTCCAAAATCTAGCAGAAAGCCTTCTTCCCTGGACGGACAGAGACGGAAGAGACAGTTACTCCAACGAATGTAGAGTCAACTCTTTTTTTAATACTCTTGACTTCAGCAGAAACAATGAATGAGCAGATGTCCCAATACTTTTGTCCCACAGCTGGTTCTAAAAGAAGCTAAAAGCTAAAGCAGCAGCAAGAGAGGCCTCCATGTCAAGTGACTGATGGATTTAGAGCTCACTAAAAGGAGTGCATTGCTACTCCTCATCTTGGAAGTTAAAGTACGGATGGGCAACGTGCCTAGCCTGCCTCATGCAGATCCTTCGAAAGGAAGATTTAGCGCTCCATAAAACCACCGCGAGGCTTTGCAATCTATTAAATTACCTGACCATCAAAAGTGGCTTGATGTTTAGTGTTTAGAGCCGGCTCTGTAGATTTGTGACTCTGTAGCGCTCAGTAGTGCGCTCTCGGCTGTTCTGGGAGAGTGAGTTCGCCAAGCTCCCATTGATATTCCCTTCAAGTCCAGTCTTCAAGACCACGGGCCTTCACCTGAAGATCAAGCGCTAAAAAGGGGTTTACTTCGGGCTCTGGGGAAATCCGATGTTGTCAAGGCTTGTCAATGCGAACAGCCATCATCCACCACCTCATCAGCCGCCGGCCGCAGAGGATCAGAGGCGATTAACGTTTGCGATTAAAACAAAGCAAAGTTGGTGCCATTCAAAGTGCATCGTCAGTGGTCAGGACATTGGGAGGCGCGCTAACGCACCAGCCGTAAGGATATTCGCGCAATTAGCCGGCGCGAGTGCTTTAGGGCACTCAGCTTTATGGTCCTCTGGACCTCAGGTCAGACTCACTAATTAATGGCACGCCACACTCAGGAAATGCACTTGGCAGCGTCTCTAAGTCAACATCGTCTCATCAAGAATCCAGGCGCGAGAGCGCAAGGCTCTCCATCACGAGCGGGTCATTATTTAGCCCAGCGTTCTCCAGCCTTGCCTAATGAATGAGGCGTGAAGCATGTTCCTCCTAGGGAAACAGAAACCTGAAATGAGATTCGAGGATTCGAGACTTGAGAGGGAAAATGACCAGATTAGTCTTATAATTACTATAATTGCAAATCTCTCAGACTCCTCGAATTAGGGTAATTACTCAAGGACAGCTCGGAATTGAATTGTGAAAACAGGCAGGCAGAATGTGTTGTTTGCGGATGCTAAGTGAATATGAAGTGAAAAGGCTTGATTTGTGCAGATTCTGCCAAATCACTGGAAGTACATAGCATCCTGCATTTAAAGGGGCAGTCTGAGCAGACTTACAAATGTAACACTATATCAGCACAGCTGCTGTAAACACACCTAATCCCCTCCTACGTGGTGCCAACTGGAGCCTTTAGAGGGAGACTTTAAGAGTTTAAACGTCAAAGGCCTCTTCTGATGATGTATCGTAAAGGTGGGAGGGACTTTTCAAAAGCTTTTGGAGTCACAAATCAATATGACAACGTCCATAAGACATCTGGGTCATGCTTACCTATTTTGCGTATTTGACCTTATTTTAAGGTCAAGGCCTTTAGCAGACGCTCTTTACTCAGAAAATACCCTTAGCTAGTTTGTTTAGACTAGAATCCAAAAGTGCTATAGACTCTACTACATACAGAAGCCAGTCTGGACTCTACACTAACTACTCTCGGATGAGGAGGGTCTTCCTGGGGGGAGTTCGTTCCACCACTTCGGTGCAGGACAGAAAAAAGTCTGGACGCTCATCTTCATTGGATCTTAAAGGATGGCGGGTCGAGCCGAGCCGTACTTGAAGCTGGAAGGGCTCTTGGTGCGGATCAGGGTTTTGACCATTGCCATCCGATGGTAGTTTTACTTAGATTTGGATATTGTGCTATCATGAAAGACATGCATGCAGGTAGAATAAATGAGAATGCTGTGTTCTACAAAACCTGGAAGTGTTCACCATGAATAATATATGACGATTCTGCACCATCTGTTGCCGCTGTGAACCAGATGCAGCTATGGTAGGTTTTGTGAATGGTGCGGAGTAAGCTGAGGATGTATTAAATGCATGCAAAGCCTCGGGGCTCCGAGTGGTCCAGCCGACTAAAGTGCTGCTACTATGACCAGAGGATCGCTGGATCACTCAGCATCCTTAGCTGCCATCAGCAGCCGGAGCCTGTGACAGCACAGTTGACCTTGCTCTCTTCGCTCTCTCCCCTAATCAATTATGCCGGTGCATTCAAGCTGGGTACCTGGTGGATGTGTGGCTTTCCACTGAGCCTGTTGGTTGAACACTTTTTGGAATGCAGTGGAGGAGATTCAGACCATGAAGGTGCTCCAGAATCATCTGCAGAACATCTCAACATGGACCAGAACCTCAAAGGACTGCTTTCAACGTCTTACTTACGGAACCAATGCCATGAAGAACTGAGGCAGTTTGAGAGCATACTGGGTCCTAGCTAGTATTAGCATGTAATTATCATGTAGCCAGTGTAGCACTGTAATTAATATTACAGCTGTAGTGAATTCCTTGCTTTTTCATATCCACGAGCCAAACGGGGAAACATCTGAAAGCGAAGCGGCTCAGCTCGCATGCAAATGCTGGCGGTAAAGCCTGTAATGCAGGTTGAAAGGGAGGAAGAACAAAGGGACCGAAGTCAGCGCTGACCTTCATAACAGATGTCAAAGAAAATATCACACTCTGTAGAAAGTGCCCCCTGCGCACGCACACACACACACACACACACACACACACACAAAACCTTGTCCCTGGCACACTTCTTATCTCCAAATGAAAGTGTGTGTGTGTGTGTATGTGTGTGGCTTTCATGTTGACAGCGAAGACTTCGCCCTTTAGCAGGCCGCTCTGAAGGCCCATTACAGGGCTGGCTGGTGTGTTTCTGAAGGACGCTCAGGATGGGTCACCAGCCCCACTCCAGTGGTAATTAATCCCTCTGCACACAGTATACAGCGCTGTCCTTTTCACACTGACCCACACCTACTGAAATACCAGGAGGAGGGACGCTGTATACTCGCTGTAAAAAAAGAAAGAGATTAAAGCTTCTGAAAAGTTGGCAATACACCGATCAGCCATAACATTAGAACCGTTAAAGTGACAGGTAAAGTGAGAACCATTGATCATCATCTTCTTCTCCAGTGTGCAGGCTTCATCTGTCAAGAAGTGGGAACTACATATCAAAAGCAAGGACAATGGGCGGGATAGGGATAGCTAGACCACTGGAGAGTCAGAACATCTCCAAAACATCAGTCAGGTTTTGTGAGGGGGGTTTTTGGCATGCAGTGGTCAGTACCTGGCAAAAGTGCTACGAGACAGGACAATCGGTAAGCCGGCGAGAGGATTATGGGCGCCTAAGGCTCATCGACCGCCTCACAACTTCCAGAACTTAAAGGATCTGCTGCTAATGTTAGTCTTGGTGCCAGATACCACAGGACGCCTTCAGAGGTCTTGTGGAATCCATGCCGCAAATGATCCATGCCGCAAATGGAACAAGGTTAGGCAGGTAGTCATAATGTTATGGCTGATCGTAAATATTCCTCATCGTTAGAACATTCTGATAAGGTTATTTAACCCATTTCTGAACATTTTCACAAAGAAGAAGCTATCAGCAGTTTCCTGAGAAGGCAAGTGGTCCAAAACCCTCACGATTTGGTGGCAGCTGGCACTGATGTTGGTGGCAGTAAGGCCCATACTAAATGCTGAAGGTCTCCATGTCCAAAAACTTCTGGCCCAAAAGCACAAGAACAGTCAGATCCAATCTGCTCAATAAGCCACATAAGTTTTGGGATTCTGTTCTGGACTATGGCTGCTCTGTTTCCTGCACTGGTAACCTCCAGCATGTGGAGGAAGGGCAAGATGGAGTCAGTCGAGTATCAGGAAATCCTAGAGGAAAACCTCATACCTTCTGTGAGGAAGCTGAAGCTGAAGCTTGAGCGTGATTGGGTCTTCCAACAGGACAATGATCCCAAGCATACCTCAAAGTCCACCAAGGCTTGGTTTCAGAAGAAGCCCTGGACGATTCTAGGTCAATTTCAATGGCTTTTTTTGGATATAGCTGAAGATATTATTATTAAACTGACAAAGTTAAACATCAAACGGTTGCAGTAGAATATCTCACACCTCTCCCATCTCTATTTTTGTAATAAAACCGACAATGTCTGCGGCATTTTCTGGATTTGAGGTGCTTTCACTTACTGAGATATCATTTCCTGCAGTGCTGAAGCCATGGGGCCTCTTCATCCCATATCTTAAACAGAAACAGCTGCTGTAGTGTGAGTGGTAGCTCTTTACAATGTAATCACCTGCCACTTCAGTCTGGCAGATGGAAAAAAAGAAAAGGGAGAGAAGTGGAGAAACATGGTTTTTCTGTGAGTAGAAAGCCGGTGATCACACAAAGCAGATGCTATTAATTCTGTGAGAGATTTCGAAGAGGTGCTGTCAAAATCTTTCAAACTGAAATATCACAAAAAACCTCCCAGAACAAGCTTTTTATTCGCTAACATACATACGCTAGCACCGTTAGCCAATTTACAGTAAATGCTTTTTGCTGGTTTCTTTCAGCTCAAATACCAGGTTGAGCATGTCGGGCTCTTCTGCTGGAGTGCCGGCTCGTTCCGGGTGGGGGGATTGGAATGGGGTTAGGGGTTTACTCACAAAGTTTATAACAGTCAGTTAAACAGCTTTAAATCAGGCAGGGGCTCAAAGTCACGGCAGAGAGTAAACATCCATAAAACCTATAATTTTTACTATTTTCTCTTCAGTAATCCAATCGAGATACTTTAGATCTCATATACAGTACCAGTCAAAAGTTTGGACACACCTTTTCATTTCTTTTTTCCCCCTACATTGTAAATTATTACTGAAGTCATCCAGACTATGAAGGAACACATAAGGAATCATGTAATAAACTTAAAAGTGTCAAACAAACCGAAATACTGTGGGAAGCATTTAGGTGGGCTGTTATCTGGGGTGCTTTGTTAACTTGCAGTTTATGAGGCTGGTAACTTCTCCTGTGCAACAGAGGTTACTCTTGGTCGTCCTTTCCTGGGGGCGGTCCTGATGAGAGCCAGTTTAATCGTAACGTTTGATGCTCTTTGCAACTTAGCTTACCTTAGCATTGGGTGTGTTCTGCCCTGCTTAGATATTCTTAGATATATAGACCAGCTTAGATATTCTTCCTCTACTCTACAGCCTGATTTTAGTATAAGACTGTATATACAGTTGGGCGTCGGGGCAGCTGAGGAGGTAATTTAGCGATTAGCTTAACTAACCTGCTTGAGCTGGCCAGGCTGTTTCCTGTTGCTTTTTAAATTCAGTACCACTAAAAAATGAACAGCGGTAATGAAGCAAAAGGCTTATTGTCAACAGGCAGGGCGAGCTGGCTTGTTTTTCTTATTAGCATGTAGCTGCCGCAGCAGCAAGGAGGCAAACAGTGAAGCAGAACATTATCTAAGTACACAAGGCTTGTTTCCTGACAAGCCTTCAATGGAGGCCTCAGCAGTAATTGTGCCTCCGCTTGTAGTTTACATGAAGGGGGTTCTTGAATGACGCCCCCTCACCCACGCCCCCCGTTCTTGAGGCAGTGCTCCAACAAGCTCGGCCGAACAAGTTCGCTCCGAATCCGGAGTCACGACAGGCTAAAGTTAGACCCCTGCTCGGCCCTCCTGTCACAGCAACCGCAGAGCGATCGGCTCTGAGCGTATTGGATTTCCAGCCTCAGCGCTTCAAGGCCGGAGAATTCTAAATGTCATGTTGCATTGTAGTTCAACAAGGGAACCTGTGGAGTCCTTTGGCTTGAGTTTGTAGTCCAATTAATGTACCTCCTCATGACTCCGCAGATGATTCATCCCGCTGCGCCTGGACAGAAAGAGAGCAAGATGCCTGCTGTGATTAAATCAGCAACCCACGACCTCCTGGGACAACAGGCTAGAACACACACACATGTACGATTCACAATTATACACTCAGCATCCACTTCATTTTTGACGTTTTTCACTTTATTTTGACACAATGTGAATCTGACGGTTGTTTTTTACATGGTGTCTAAATTTCATGACGAATGAACCAATAGAAATGCTCCAAAATGACCTGGAACAAAATTAGAAGCTGAAAAGAATTCAATTGGAAGTGAATGAGCAGATGTCTCAATACTTTTGTCCATATAGTGGAAGTAGAAGTATATCACAGTCACTGTTGCTGCCATGCATGACAGCAGGGTTTGAGGGGGCCATAGTTCCAGAAGAAACAGTCAATGAGCAGATGTCCCAATACTTTTGTCCATATAGTGAAAGTAGAAGTGAATGAGCAGGTGTCTCAATACTTTTGTCCATATAGTGGAAGTAGAAGTGAATGAGCAGGTGTCCCAATACTTTTGTCCATATAGTAGAAGTAGAAGTGAATGAGCAGGTGTCTCAATACTTTTGTCCATATAGTGGAAGTAGAAGTGAATGAGCAGGTGTCCCAATACTTTTGTCCATATAGTAGAAGTAGAAGTGAATGAGCAGGTGTCTCAATACTTTTGTCCATATAGTGGAAGTAGAAGTGAATGAGCAGGTGTCTCAATACTTTTGTCCATATAGTGGAAGTAGAAGTGAATGAGCAGGTGTCTCAATACTTTTGTCCATATAGTGGAAGTAGAAGTGAATGAGCAGGTGTCTCAATACTTTTGTCCATATAGTGGAAGTAGAAGTATATCGCAGTCGCTGTTGCTGTCATGCATGATAGCAGGGTTTGAGGAGGGCATAGTTCCAGAAGAAACAGCAAATGGGCAGGTGTCCCAATATTTTTGTCCATATAGTGAAAGTAGAAGTGAATGAGCAGGTATCTCAATACATTTGTCCTTACAGTGGAAGTAGAAGTGAATGAGCAGGTATCTCAATACCTTTGTCCATACAGTGGAAGTAAAGGATTGTAGGTGTTTAGGAGGACGGAGGATATTGGCTGTTGAGTTTACAGCTCCAAATGAAAGCTCTCATACTTGCTAACAGGGAGCACAGTGAATGTGAAAGCTGTGTTAGCCCCATCGCTGTTGGTGAAAATCCTCTGCTGCTGTTGCAGAACACAGACCTGCTGGCTGGCAAACCCTGACTGGGCTTTTAAAAGCGAAGCAATGAAATGTAGTAGCCTAATTAAGTGCTTCGATCTGACGGGGTTCCTGTGTGAATACAAAGGAAGGGACAGGGGTGACCATAAAGTCCCGCATCGCTAAATGTTCCCTAAAAAAATAACATGCATTCAAATCCTGTTTGACTCGCAGAGCTCTCACGGGGCAGCTAGGGTTCCCCACCTTGACGAATCCTTCAACTACACGGCAACCATTAAATGCTACCAACAAATGGCAGGGCCTTAACGCTAGCTGTAATCGCTACAGGCGGTGGTGAGTTGAGAAGTCGTGTCATTATGAGGGTCTTTGACCTGTTTTCATTTCATGTTCATCCACGTATACTTTGATCAGATTCCATGCTGTATCAGATCAAACACCAGCAGGATTGGCCTTTAATTCATCAAAGCTTGAAGAAACATCAGTGAAATGTTGTTCTAATATTACATTGCCTTCAATAATAATATATAGATATATAACAAAATGTTGTGGTTGATGTGGCACATAGGATAACCCTAGTACCCACCATTGAGCTGCCACATCATGTGGGAGGCTGGGGTTTGATTCCCGGTCTGGGTGACCAATCCTGCACTGCACCAATAACAGTCCTTGGGCAAGACTCCTAACACTGCATTGACCCATTGGCCTCTGTAATACAAATAACCTTGTAAGTCGCTCTGGATAAGAGCATCAGCTAAATGCCATAAGTGTTATAATAAAGCATTAGATATTTGATGTGATGTGAACGTTCCTGTTGGGTGGTGGGGTTCCTTTTCCAGGAATTTCCATGAATAGGTTGCAGGAATGCTGATTTCCAGTTTTCTTGGTGTTCCTAGAAAGCTTCATTAGAGGTTTCATCAACCTCATTTGCACCAACAGTTCAGTGCTCTAGATTACTGAGCTGTGTGAAAAGGTCCATTTGAATATCTAGCTAGCTTCACAGATGCGGGGTTAGATAATGAAAGCACTGACGGCTATAGGCTAACAGGAGAGTCTAGCATTAGCTTAGCGAGCAGGCTAAAATAACTTCAACACACAGCATAGGCACTTTGTTTGTCTTACTGGTGCAACACAGAGACATGTTTAGTGTGGAAAGACCTAATCCTGAGGGAGTGAATTGAAAGGACTGGGGTTGGAGCCACAGAAAGACTAAATCTAACCGGTTATTAGGGTGTTAGCATACTAGCATATTCAGTTTTCCACTGTTCCAACGTTCCTGCTGGGTGGTGGGGTTCCTTTCCCAGGAATTTCCAGGAATTTCCATGAATAGGTTGTAGGAACGTTGATTTGGAGAGTGTTACACCTTTCCAGTTTTCTTGGTGTTCCTAGAAAGCCTCAATAGAGGTTTCCTCAGCCTCATTTGCCCCCTAGCATACTAGCATATTCAGTTTTTCACTGTTCCAGTGTTCCAGGGCTACCACAAAATAGCTTTATACAGTACTGAAAAGGTTTTTTTGATTAGTGGAACCATTTGTGATGCTATATAAAATCAATTTTAAGGGGTTCTTTAAAGAACCATCTCCAGAATGTTTCTAAATATGTGAAGAGGAGACGTTTGAACAAGTTCATGGGACTTTAAGCAGACTGAGAAGTATATATTATATATACTTATATAATATACTTATATAGATTATAGCCATCAAATTCATATGGTTCTTTAAGAAACCAGTGTCTTCACTAAAGAACCCCAATTTCTTTAAAGAGTGTAGTGATTTCTTGGGCATAACAATAATGCATAAAGATATTATATATATATATATATATATATATATATATATATATATATATATATACATTATAAATCAGCACAGATTGTGTTTATATGGTGTAAATAATGGCTTCTGCAATACAAAGAAAACCCCATACACCATATTTACCTGCTTGTATCTTCTTTGTGTTTGGTTTACGTAAGCTCAAAGCTGTAAGTCCCTTCTTCCCCATCCTGTGTATCTTCTGAATGACTGAAACCCTCTGAAAGTCATATGGGCTTCAGTGAGCACCAAACCAATTCCATGCATACATTCTGACATTGCTTACTAACTTTTTTTTTTTTTTTTTTGCGGAAGCCTTCTTCAGCTATCCGTGGAGAAGGCTGCACTGGAGCCTGACGGCAATCTGAATCCCATCAAAGCCGCTTTGCCCAGTCTCATCGGCCTCTTATTGGAGTGAAATCGCTGCTACTTTAACCTCTCACCCTCATTTTCCTCTGCCTCTGTGTCCCATCAATACTGTATCAAGCCCAAAAATTACACACATGAGAGATTTCCACCTGAGCTTCTGAACGTCCTGCTGCACCGTCTTCCTGTGCAAACCGCTTCAGCTCCCCTAGCCGTCACAATATATACAATATACCATACGCAAGACAGCTTTTTTTTCTCTCATGTTTTTCTCTGTCTCTCGCCCTCTCTCTTTTTCACTCTGGCTCCATCTTGCTGTCTCTCTTCTTCAAAAAAAAAAGGCATCAGGCTTGATGAGAACACAGTAGATGAGAACACACTCCAAGGTTCCATCCTTCACACCATGGTCTTTGGCCTATTTTTCACACATCCAACAAGACACTCTGCATACGATTCTCAAAGTATGAGTCCTATCACACACCCCGCAGGTATTTACAGCCCCGTCATCCTCGTGCAATGCCATGTGCAGTTACTACCACCTTAAACACGCAAGGTGACTAATTTCTTGTCCGGGGAGCTTTTTAGTGCTGGTGGCACTAAAAGGGAAGGGCTTCTTATAAAATGGCAATAGACTGTAGAAAGCAGTAGCTGTTCATCCACATACTCAGAGCTTAGGGGTGAATAACACCCTCCTCAGATCAGATTACAGTGGTGCTTTTGCTATAGATAGGATAGGTGTTTTGAAAAAGATGAAGATCCTAATGTTGCTGAGCAGGCTGGAAATGCCAATGCCAAATACAGTTCCTTCCCTTTCAAGCAGTGAATCCTTACAGACTTCAATGTGTCAGCATGCTATTGCTGTCACACACTGACATATAGACTTCTACCGCTGTTCTCCATTTAATGAGAACAGAAGGTCGCGGGTGGGTCAGAAGTCAAATGTGGCTACTCCAGAGCCGAGATCTCTGCTGTATGAGATCCAATTACCCAGATGCTGTGCAAAAGCTTCACGAAAAATGTTTGTGAGCCCCCCATCCCTCCCCCCCTTGAAGGTTTGTGTTGTTTTAGTGTAATCTCTTGCCCCAGAGCTTGCTTTGATCTACACTTGGACTGCTAAATATTTCAGGCGAGATGTTCTAAGATGAGAGCTTTCCATCTGTTGGCCCGGGCTGTTTAAGTAGAGATGGTGTAGAGTGTAGAAGAGTGTTCAGCCTGTAGGGGAGAGAAAGAGAGAGAGAGAGGAACCTAATGAAACTCATTAGGCCTGCTCTGCACTCTTAAAAAGAAGGGTTTCTAAAGAGTTCTTGGGTTGGTCCTGCTTCGATTTTAGGCCTGATTTTAGCCCTGATTCTCAGTCTTTTGTTCGATTACTGTGTAAGGGCCCAGACTCC
This sequence comes from Salminus brasiliensis, assembly GCF_030463535.1. Classification (NCBI taxonomy): domain Eukaryota; kingdom Metazoa; phylum Chordata; class Actinopteri; order Characiformes; family Bryconidae; genus Salminus; species Salminus brasiliensis. The sequence continues at coordinate 4,456,257 of NC_132889.1, read as the reverse complement.
CAGACTTTTGGCCTCCCGATTGCATTTCAGACCAGTCTGAGTATATCAAATGTGCCTGATTTTTACAACCAAACTCTACGGGTAATTTAGTCAATCTGAATCGGTCCCCTCAATAGCCCAAAGAAAACCGAGCACATAAGACGCTGTTTTAGGCAGTTTCTTATTTTAGTTTTCCGTTCCACCTTAAATGAGCAGCTCTAGTTCATATCCGATACTGCAGTGCCATTTAAGATGGAATGGAAATTCATATAAGAAACCAACATCTGCCTCGTACAAAGGGTAGCCTCCAGTATGTGCTGTGCTACTGACCTGCACCCTCTGCAGTCTGTAGACTATCAAAGCATCTCATCAGAAACAGGGGCCTGAGCCCTACTATAAGAGATTGGAGTCTATCAGGAGATAGCGGACTACCAGGATATGGGGGCCTCTCTATATAAGCCTTAGCCCTGTTGTATCATTAGGAGATTGCTGTTTCGATCTCTGGTGGCATTTTTCATCTTCCTCACCACTTGTCCAGATGCTAGTCAGTGTGGACGTTCTATTAGATGATGTTACAGGACTGGCAGTTAGTGTTCTCCTCCAAGCGTGTTCAGGTGTCCAGGGGCGTTACATTAGCAGTAACTGGAAAAGGTGGAGCTTCATAAATATTTGGGCTGATGTCCCTGTTCAAACTCAATCAGAAGGCACATATCACAACCTTGAAAGATTTCCTAAACAAATGTGCCATGGGAGGGCGCCATGGGAGTGCTGCCATTGGAGGGCGTTGCTGCAGCATGGAAGGGAAATAAAAGCTAAAAAATGTTTAAAGAAACCAAAAAAGTGGGCATGTTCAGCTGTCCAGTGGCGTTGCATTAGTGGCAACTGGGAAAGGTGGAGCTTCATTTGAGTCAGAGGAAACATGGGTTAGCCTTCACCCTCCTAGCACAGGTGGCACTGTGTGATGGGGAATCCTGGTCAGTGGGTATTGGGAAAGACTAAAATGGGGGGATATCCAACATGGTTCTTCATATGCAAAGCATATTCATTCACATGTGGATCAATAATTAACCATTTTTAAAAATGGTTCCATATAGAACCAAAAAAGGTTCCACTCCTAATGCAAATGCACTTTACATGTGCATTACTACTATGGTACTATGGGAGTTCTAATAAAGCAGCTGATTGGCACCACTGCTATCTGAAAGGGGGCATGTGTGTTTGTGTTGAATGTGTGCCAGTCAGCAGGGTGTCGAGGGTAACTGTGCTGGTATTGATCGCCCAGTTCTCCTCGTGTGGTGATGAGGCCGTGGTGGCTCTAGGCTACCTGCTGTGTGAACTCATCAGTCACTCTGGAGCGGACACACAGCAGCAGAGTGGACGTGACCAACAAATGCAGAGGACAAACTTCGCCCTAGGGAGACCATAAGGCAAATCGGGCGCTATCAGAAACCCCTGAAGAGAGAAGGCGAATCGCTTGGGCCAAACAGGAGCTGAGGCAGGGGACAATGAGAAAAGTGGAGAGTGTGTTGACCAGGAAACTGACCGATTATATTCAGTCTTCTCACTCTCTACCACATGCTCTCATATGCAAAGATTCAAACATACACTACTGGGCCGGAGTCTGTCCTTGCAGAACAGCTTTTATTTCACCATCAAGGTAGGCCTGCTTGAGTGCTTTGGATCATTGTCTTGTTGCATGGCCCAACTGTATTTCAGCTTTAGCTCTTGGACAGATAAGCTGACATTCTGTGGGAGCATCCTCAAACCATCAGACTGACACCACCATGCTTCACAATTGGTAAGATGTTCCTACTTTGAAAAGCTGTGTAAATAATGTCTGCCAAACGTCGACTTGACCTCTTAACCCCCACCCCTCCCCGACTTTCCAACAATACCAATTCACACCCTGAGTGGGAAAAAAAATGAAACTTTAAGAGAAGGCAGGTGTACGAGAATGCCGCCCAATTTGACCCCCTTGTACATACACACAACCTCTTTTTTCACTCAGTTCCTTTATAAGGTGTCTCGCTAAGCTACAGCGGCGTGTCCCAGGTCCAGGGCCTGGCCCAGTCGCTCCAGATTACAGTCATCAGCTTCACCCAGAGCTTCCCAGGGCTGATTTCCAGCCGACTCAATATGCTCCCCTGCCATTTCCTTCACAACTCGTCAAACACGCCTGTCTGCTTGCCTCCTGCCCCCAGCTCCGCACTAAAACCCATAAATGACAGTCCTTTCCATTCTACTATCAGATTAGGACTTTGTGAAATAAATGGTTTAAAATGGCTACTCGCAGACCAAGCACACACACAGGGGTGCACATAGCTGTGTTTGCCGCTCAGCTGAGGACAGGGAAAACAGGAAGTTCCCATAATCGTTTCAAAGGTGCAGTTACTCAAGTTACTCAAAGAAGACATATAAAGGGTTCATAGCTTTTGAACAGTGGGTGGGAAAACATATAAATATGTACACCAATGAGGAAACACCCCTAATATCCCTCTACAAGACCTATGACGGTGCTCTGTGGTGTCTGGCACAGAGACACCCACCCATCCAGGTGGAGCCACTGCAAATCCAGCATATCCCACAGGTAAACTCGTACCTGGCCATCCAAGACATACAAAAATAAAAAGACTCATCAGACCTGGAGACCTTCTTTCATTGCTCCAAGGTCCAGTCCAGATGCTTGATTGCTCATTGTAGGCACATTTGACGGTGGACAGGCGTTAGAATAGGCACTCTGCATCTGCGCTGGGGGTGCTACACTGATTTCTAAGATTTGACCAACAGTAGTCTTTCTGTTGGTTCATCCCCAGATGGGATAGTCGTTGTTGCCCTCACATGTATCCCTCCTCAGATCACAGTCAGTAGTGAACTACCACAGCTGACCAGGAGCAACCCACAAGTCTTGCTGTTTTGGATATGCTCTGAGCCTTGTCAAAGCTGCTTAGGTCTTCATACCTATTTTTTTCTTCTGTATCCAACATATCAACATGAAAAGTGTTCAGTCACTGTCTAGCTGACATCCCTGGCCTTTACATGTGCCACTGTTATGGGATAATCAATGTTATTCACTTCGTCTAGGACATCTAATCATGGAAATCATGATTGTTAGCAACACATCAGAAAATCCATCAGATTCCATTATGCTTACGTCTGAAATTCAAAATTCATATTTCGAGTGTTTTAACACCATTACAGCTTAGCTACAAATTCTGTTGCAATTGGCAATCATTGGGGTTCAAGCACTATGGTTTGTAGAATGGCCTCTATTAATAAGCTAAGAAATAAACGACTTTTAGAAAATATTAGTCAAAATTCCAGAAATAATTCAATTAATTTAACTCCACATCAACTACCCTTGTATTGTAGTTACTATTATCTGCAGTCTATTTATTCATTAAATAATGAAATATTACAAAATAAAAGTGAAATATGCGACACCTTTGGGTAATAAGTTAAGAGAAAAATATTTGTAGTTGTGAAAATTTGCTTGTGTAGGTTTCTGAGTGGTAATAGCGCCCCCTTGTGGAGAGTCTTCAGCCTAATCTTTTTTTTTTTTTTTTTTTTTTTTTTTTTACATAAACAATGACACGTCCTGTTATTGCAGCCTCGGTGGGGTGCAGGGCATGAAGTATCAAGTCAATTTCATATTCCACAAAAATATATTTGACTGACATTATATAGAGCACTTTTACATATTAAAGCCAATTTACCGTGGCAAAAACTCATTTAGGAGCTCATGGGCTGATTTTTGATTGCCGATTGTTGTCCTTTTGACTTGTGCATTCCCATGCGAGAGATCATTTGCTAGATTACAGCGCTGAGTTCTAATAGCCAGGACAAATAAAACAAATCAAATCTTTTCAGCTACCCCAGGGAGCAAAAACGCTTTATTTAGTCTAAAATTCTGAGACAGTGAAGGGCACAGCGACTTTCAGCTCTTTTGGGAAATATCTGTTTTGTTTTAAACCATCTTCAATCAAACCTTCCAGCAGTGCTGACCCAAAGGGCCAATGCTATTTGCCAACAAAATATCTTTCTTTCTTTTTTTTTGGAGTAGGCCATTGCCCATCTCTCCTTAATTTGAGTTATTCTACAAAAGCCCTGCATACATATAATACATATTCCCCAAACAAGTGAAAGCATAAGCATATTTCATTGACTTACATTATGGATGTTCTACACTGAGAAACACACATAAAAAGAGGCATTTGTCCTTGTCAAGTTTTGAAGTGCGTTCGGGCTCGCTGGGAGTTCTACAGCAGGCTCATTCGCAAGGTTGATTCGTCCTTCCTCCTCTAGGCTCTATTGTACACTACTCTGAGGCCTACAGATGAAGTGAGTAAATGGGTAATGCCTTCTTTTACAGGCTCCTGTAAGTTCGGTGTATTACATGAGAGGGTAAATCTGAGAGACCATCCTGTGTAGTAAAGTACTGTGGTATTACTTGGAGTATAACTGGTCATAAAGGTCAATAGAGGTCGATATAAGTACATCAACACCATCATATAACAACAGCAGCTACTGTAAGTTAGGGTTGTAGACCCAAGATACTGAACGCTCAGCTTGCTTACACTGATCAGCCACCACAACGTAACTGCGGCACTGTTTTAAGGTGGAATATAAGCTAAATGGTTCCATTAAAATTATATATGTATATCATTTTATAAAATATAATTTTAATATAGCCGTATATTTTGGTTTAGGCCCATTCTAACCGTATAACCGACATTCATATTACACTACCGAAGGAAAGGCATTAATTAAACTAGCAATGGCATCAGTTACATTAGCATAGGCTTTATTAATGCTAGCTGATAAAAGGAGCATTTTTAATACAAGCTAGCAAAATTAGCATCATGATGAAGCAAACATTACAGTGAACTACTGATTTTAAAAGCCTGGGTACAAATAACTGATAATATTATTAGGCAGTGTAGAAAGTGTCAGGCCCTTGGTATCGCACCCTCCCCTGGGGCGATGCCGAGCCGCCACCCACAGGCTCAAATAAGGACTTCCATTTCGTTTACGTTCATGTGTGTTTGATTCAGTGTATCGGTTCATGTTCATTTGTGCTCACGTGTAGTTTGGTTCTGTTGTTATCATTCATGTGGTTCATGTGTTTCACCTGGGACTGGGGGTACTTAAGGAGCCCCAACTCCATGGTTCAACGCAGAGAATTGTATCGTTTGGAACCTTGAGGTCGCCTGAGAGGTTCCCCATGTGACTAAGGTGTGTTAAGGTCAACTTCAGCTCGGTATCCGTGTTTAGGAGCAGGTCACCTTGCCGTTTTGCTTAGTGGCTGGTTTCCCCCAGCTCTCCTCCTTTTGTCTTTATAGCGCCCAGTCCCTTTATTCCTCCCAGTCCCAGGTTCTCTCATTTGTCACGTTTGTGATGTGTTTACATTTGTACCCAGTAGTTGCTGCTTATTTTGCCTTGTTTGCCCCTTTATGTTACTTTGGTTTTTGTTAACAAACAACTTGCTTGGATTCCATCTCTGCAAGTGTTCATCCCTCTGTGTCTGGCCTAGAACACCATGACCGAAAGGCCCTGGCCATGTCCCAAAAAGCGAGCAGTGTAGAGTCGAGTAGTGTAGAGACCATCCAGTGGAAAAACAGCATTAGTCACATATGCACAAATTCCTCTTGAGACCAGGCTCAAGGTCTAAAGAGGCCCTGACCTTCCAGTCGTCTGGTCATCCCAGATTGGCCCTTGTGAATGTGGCTCATAAGCTTGCCCATTTTTTCTTGCTTCCAACACGTCACCTTCAACCGACTGCTCACCTGCTGCCTAATGTGTACAATGTGAACTGCAGTGTGTGCTGTATGCAGCATCGCAGAACACTACGGCATGTTTACAGTCCAAACCGCTGACTCTGTTGACTAATCAGTAGCGTACAAACCTCTGCTCGGGCCAAACGGCATGATTCCACCTCCAAGAGCTCTTCAGCGTTCAAGCCGGGAGTGTGTTTTTTCTCATTCAGAGGCAGCTTTCCTCTCAGCGCCCCTTTCAGAGCCCCTTTCAGAGCCCACGGAGAAACTGCTGCCAACACCAGGCAGATGCTTCACACACAGCCCACTGGCACAGCAATACATGAGAGGAATCTAAAAAAGGACACTTTCCCCAAACACACACACAGTCAAACACACAAACACACACACACACACACACACTGCTTAAGCACCTCAGATTTGTCACAAACACCCTATCATATACCTGAGAAGGAGAGGGACAGACATACAGACAGAGAGACAGACAGACAGCTGGTGCTGGTGCCTGGTAGATTTCTCTGCTCGAGCTGCCGCCTCTCTAAAGCTCATCACTTATGGAGGAGCTCTTATCTTCCAATTACAATATTAGGAGGTTGAAAGCATGCGTGTGTGTGTGTGTGTGTTTGTGGGTATTTGTGTGTGTGTGTTTTTGCACCGTGAGTGTTTGCATCACTGATGAGCTGCCGGATTTCTCACGGCAGCATCAAAAGCTGAGCATTCCGGGTTATCAAGCGACACCCATGGGCCCCCCACCCCTCTCCCATTTCCCCTTATCGTCCCACCCCCACCCTGCTGCGCTCTTTGCTAAGTCAGTCTGACGCAGCCGCTCTAAAACCTTGTTTTTCAGCAGGATTTTCGGGACTAGGAGCATCTATCCATATGTTATCTCTCATTCATGGGCCTCTCCCCCCTCCTCATCCACGCAAAAGGGGGGTCTTAGAGCGCCTTATGTAGATAATTCAATTTCCTCAAGTGCTCCGACTGCCGTGCCGCGGCTTTCCCGAGTGAGGCTCGGCAAAATAAATTAAGTGAAAGGCGCTCAGCGCCGCAGAACCCAGGCAATGCACACACAGCACTGTGGTGGGAAAGAGCGTAAACATCGCCGCTACGTCCTGATCCACCCTAAAAGTGCCCAGTGACTTCCAGAGTCAATCCTTTTACCAGATCTCATTTACTTCCCGTTAGTGATCAACTTATTGGGAGGTGCATCCATTTCTGCCAAGACCCTAACTGTCACCCTCAGCTCAGAGGAAACCGGTATGGATGGTCAGGAACAATCTGAGAACCACCAAGGGACAGACCAGCTGTGAACTGGAGGCTACAGCAACACTAGTGGTGTCAGTAGTGGTGGGATTTCCATGAACCAAGGTTTTGCAAATTTTGAAAGCCTTGAATAAGCTGTCTGTCTGTCTGTCCCTTCTCCTGTACAACATCCAGAGAATTCGACCCTTCCTCTCTAGAGAGGCTGCCCAGGTGCTCAGATGTTCAGTCTCTCGTCACTTCCAGACTTGACTACTGCAGCTCTCTTCTGGCTGGTCTCCCTCTGCGCACCATCAGGGCCCTGCAACTTATCCAGAATGCAGCGGCACGGGTCGTCTTCAACGTCCCTAAATTCAGCCATGTCTCTACTGCTGCGTTCTCTCTTCACTGTAGCTTCCTGTAGCTGCTGCCCAGGTCATCAGATTCAGAACCTTGACTCTGGCCTACAAAGCCAAGACTGGACCAGCCAACCCCCCTGTACTTGATGGCAATGGTCAAAAGCCGATCTGTACCAAGAGCCCTTCCAGCTTCAAGTACGGCTCGGCTCGACCCGCCATCCCTCAAAATCCACGGAAGACGAGCGTCCAGACTTTTTTCTGTCCTGCACCGAAGTGGTGGAACAAGCTTCCCCTGGGTGTCCGAACAGCAGAGTCCAACGCTCACTGTCTTCAAACCCAGACTGAAGACCCTCGTCTTCTGAGAGTACTTGGGCGAATAGCAGAGTGGTCTCCTTACTGACTTGTGTTTAGTTGAGTCTAAGATTAGAGGATCTTTGAATTATTAGTCTATTCTAACTAGCTGAGGTTTTTCTTAGGTAAATAGTGAAGCACTTTTGTAAGTCGCTCTGGATAAGAGCGTCTGCTAAATGCCTTAAATGTAATGTAATGTAATGCATGTGCTAATGTAATGTAAACAATGATGATTGTTTTCGAACAAACAATGATTTATCAAGCCGTAAGTCACATAATTGCCTTAATATTAGGCACGATTGGCCGGTGACTGTAGTAACGACTGGCCCTACGGATGCTCCAATCATCACACACGTCTTTTTAAAGGCTGCTTTCCACATTTCTGAAGCAGGTCTGAAAAATGTATATACTTCTATACTGGGCTCTCCTAGATTGTCCGGTGTGTTTGCGCTCGTAGATCTATTGTGGACATCGTCGTCGGTGGTGCACAGAGAATTTAGCCCTCATTAGGTAGCCCACTAAGGACATTTCTTAAGTGGTGGCTGACTTGCCTGTATCGTAGGTGATGCGTCCTTTCCCTCCAAGTGTCAGGAGTATTGCTAGTGCTAGGGAGAGCTATGAACTGGTGGGTAAACTGGCAGTAGCAAATTGGGAGAATAAAAAAATAAAAATAAAATAAAATAAAAAGAATGGTCCACGACCAAATAATAAATAACAATAGTCCTGTGGTCAAAAACTGACCAATGATAAATGGGCCAGAAGGCAGCTGATAAATTGTGCAGCAACAGATGGGCTACAGTCTGTAATTGTAAACCTCTATAGTGGACCTATAAGGTAGGTGGACCTAATAAAGAAGCCAGCGAGTGGGAGCACAAGGTAGATGTTCCTTCTAAAGTGGGCGGTGAGCGTTAATGCAGCACTTTATCTCCTCAGACTGATCTTAGGCAGCAAAGCTACCCCATCTGGCTTCGCTGGAAGCCACCATCCACCTTTCAAGCCGCACCTGATGAATTAGAAAAGCCCTCATCCTTTGATCCGTTCAGCAAATAGTTTCTCAAACCTTTTCTGAAGATCCTGACAGACGTCTTCCTCTTTTTTTTTTTGGTTGGGGGGGTGAAGGTGGAGGTGTGGGGGGGAAAGAATACGTTACCATCTCTATTTCCCCACCTATTTCATCGTGATTGATTTTCCCTCCGAGAGATGGTGGCAGGTAGATGAAGTTGTGTCCCTCCGCCGGCTTCCCGTCCGCTGCCCTCCAGAGATTCAATCACATTTTAAGCTGTAGTATTTATATCATTCACCTCGCATCTAAAATCCGCATGTGTTTGAAGGTCCGGGCCAGAGCAAGGCCAGCCATGGGCAACGTGAAAGAATGTAGCCTTGAAACGATATCTTGATCACAGCAGTCACTGAAATGACAAGTAAAGTGAATAACATTGATTATCTGGTTCCAATGGCAGCTGCTGAGGGGTGGGACTGTCAGTTTGGGAAGTTGACTTGTTGGAAGCAGGAAAAATGGGCAAGCCTAAGGATCTGAGCCACGAATTTGACAAGAGCCAAATTCTGAAGGCTAAACAACTGGAGGGTCAGAGCACCTCCTAAACCTGGGCAGGTCTTGTGGGGTCTTTCCCGGTATACAGTAAAAAAGAAGGCTTGGCGAGCTGAAGGCTTACCACATCGTCTGTCAAACATGGTGGAGGCACTGTTTCAGAAGAAGATGTTTCTACAGGCTTCAATTCAATTAAAAAAAAATAATCACTGATTAAAAAGGATTTTCTTAATGAATCTGGATTATCGGAAATATGAATGATGACAGTGCAAATCAGGTCCATAAGTATTTGGACAGTGGCGTAATGTTTGTCATTTTGCCCTTTATGAAGTTGGGATGCACTGATCCGATACTAGGAACAGATGGAACAACTGGAGGTTCAGAGCATCTCCAAAACCTTGTCTTGTGGGTTGTACCTGGTATAGAGTAAAAGAAAAGCTTGACAATCTGAAGGCTTACCACATCTGTCAAACATGGTGGAGGCACTGTTTCGGCATGGGCTTTGTTTATTGATGTTTTGGCTGCAGACAGAAATAGCAGGATGGGTTCTAAAGTGAATAGAGCTTTACCTTCTACTCAGATTCAGTCAAATCCTGCAAAACCAATAGGACGGCACTACGACCTAAAACGGGGTGGGCATCCAGTGCATTTAGCTGATTTCCCTGCTCTATGCTTGAGCTAAAAAAGCACAAAACCTAGGGAATCTGGCCCTCCTTTGACCTAAATCATACCACGGATGAAACCCAAGAGCTTCTTAACCCTTAGAAGTTGCAGAAAGTGGTCTACAAAGTCATCCATCAAATTCTAGTGAGCCTAACGGTGTTGAAAATGTTGAGATGTTGACAACGAAACCCTCAAATCACAAAGTATCAAGTACGGTAATTCGATAATTGTGTCATTGAATTGAAACACAATATCAAAACAAAGACAATAAGGCTGGACTTCTATGAGTTAATTGTTTGTGAATTCCAGAGAAGCAAACCCAGCTCTGCAGGCGTTCCTATCAAATCGACAGAACAGGGCTGTTAAATTAGGCAGCATGAACGTCTGAGCAGAAGGAGGATTGGTCGCACTTGACTGTCACGATTTCCAGTGGAAAGATAGCTGGAGCAAAACGTGGAGTGTGGTAGAGCATGGATATCTGTCCTTCCCATTGTGTCCACTTTCATTATGCTAATGTGCACCCCTTAGCGCTCAGGGTGACTGCTGTGCCTTTTACGACATGACTGTCATAACAGAGCACTGCTGCGTTCAGGACATTCCACTGCAACGTTCAGTCTGCTGTGCTTCTGAAGGGTGCATTTATGTCAGAAAACTGCTGTACTGGAGGATAACTGCAGTGCAGGCTGGCACTGTGAGTGCAGTGGAAGGAGCATGCGGGTAAAGGAGATGTTTCTGCAGGCTTCAACCAGTTTCAGATTTTCTTCATGAATCTGGATTAGTTGGAAGAATGCACGATGGCAGTGCAAATCAGGTCCATAAGTATTTGGACAGTGATAAGGTGTTTGTAAGTTTGCCTCTGCACATCACAAAGTAGGGATGCACCGATCTGAGACTAGGATCCATTGGCAGCCATACATCCCCATGCCATAACAGTGCCTCCACCATGTTTTAGCCCTACTAAAAATACTACATACGGCTGCTTTAATCATCTTTACAACTTGTGGGGGGATAGGGTGTGCTTCGAAAAGGCACTCAAGCACTAGGGGTATAGAGGTGCGTAGGATGCATAGGGGGTAGAGGGTTTTAGTGTATAGTATATAGTGTCCTGACTGTCTTAGCTTACTCTTCTTAGCCTTCTTTCACTTGTTTCTGTCTTCTTAAGTCTTATAGCAGCTCAGGATTTCACCTTAGCCCACCCATTTCCTGCTTTATGACGGTGGATTATCCTAGCATGACTCTGCATCTGCCCATGAACTTACTCCTACTACGGATCATGACTGTGCGTATTGGATATGCCCTAATAAAGCCTACGTCCTCCTGTCTCAGGTTTCAGCTTTGTATCATGTTTTGTAACCTCTGGCATGTTAGTAGGCCCCAGTGACGACAAAGCATTGAGTCATTTCCAAGCCCTGGGCTAATGGTGAGTAATTCTTTGTGCTCTGTGTGTTACGCTAATATGCTGGAGAGTGAAATAAACACCTCGGCGGAACTGACCCTGAACCTCGTATTTTTCCCTTTCTTTCACATTCGCAAACCAGAGGCGTCAGGCAGGAGGATGAATGGCTGTTGGTGTTGAAGAGAATGTATTGAGTACAGGTTGAATAACAGTGCCAAAAAGACCTCCCTCAGTATAATTTCAGACAGTTTCATAAGTGGGAATAAAGAGTGCAGTGAGATTTGAAAAACTGAATTGAAATATTGTGAAAAAATAGAGGATATAAAATGTGTAATTTTTTTCTTAGTAGTGTATTATGTGCATGCCACATTTTGCCCTTTATTTTTCCTCAAAAATGCTAAATAAGTAAGTGTGTAAAATTAAAATAGTCAGAATTACAGTTAGAAAAGCAACAAAACTTCAAAAATTTAATTTTGCCTCATAAGCTCGCTAGGTCAACTTTCTTTGCTAGGCTAACTTCAATAACTAAGATGTTTTTGCTTGCTAGGTTAGCTTTCCTAATGTATCTACCTTCACTCGCTAGATTATTTGGTTAGTTTGGTTTCGTTAGCTACATTAGCTTCTTTTGCTAAATTGCTTTTGCTTGCTAGTTGTCTGTGATAGCTAGGTTAAGTTTTAAAGACTAGGTTAACTTCCCTTCTAAGTGTGTATTCACTCGCTAGGTTAACCTTAGCTAGTTTATTATTGTATGCCACTTTCCTCCAGTGTGCTAAATAAGCAGTGATTGTGTTTTAGAATTTGCAGAATTGCAATTAGAAAATCAACAAAACAAGGCTTGTAAGGAAAGAAAAACATTAATTTTCCTCACTAGTGTGTTTTTTTTTTGCTCGCTAGGTTCCCTAACTTCCCTAACTAGTGTACTTTGTGCATACTACATGTACTGTGTTATCTCTTTTTAACTTTAACATGCTAAATAAGCAGTAAATGTCTTTTTAAATGTGCAGAATTACACTTTTCAGACAATCTACAAAAGGCTTGTGGGCTTAACTTCCCTAACTAGCATATTTTCGCTCACTACGTTACCATTCCTAACTTCTGGGTTTTTGCTAGCTAGGTTAATTTTCCTTATTAACCTGCCTTCACTCGCTAGTTTTCTTTCATTTGCTAGTTTGCTAGCTACGTTAGCTTTTTTGCTAATTTGCTTTTGCTTGCTAGTTGTCTGTGATTGCTAGGTGAAGTTTTAAACACTAGGTGTGTATTCGCTCGCTAGATTAACTTCCCTCGCTAGTGTATTATGTGCACAATACCTCTCCCTGCAGAGAAGAGATGGTAAACGGTAGCATTCGCTAGCATCAGCTTTTAGCCTAGCATGGATTCCCATTGGTATTGAATATGCCCTAATAAAAACTTCCCTTGCTAGTGTATTATGTGCACAATACCTTCCCTGCAGAGAAGAGGTGGTAAATGGTAGCATCCGCTAGCATCAGCTTTTAGCCTAGCATGGATTCCCATTGGTTTTCCTGGCTTTCGCATTGTTGGGTGCCGAGTTCCTCTTTCTCGGACACTGGTACAGGTCTGATTCCCGTAGCAACCCAGTATTCCCATAACTAGCAGAGTCAGCTCTAGCCTTGAGTAGGCCTTGCATAAGTGGGCGGGGTTTATGTTCATTTGGGGTGTAAATTTGACAGGTCACACTTCCGAACATGTACCGCCCTGAAGCGACGTTTTGCAAGGTGGGATGTCTGCATTTGAAAGGCGCCCCCCTGTAAAGCCTGAACGTCGGTACCTCGTCAGCTGTGAAAGCTCGTTATCTGCGGTAGAAACTGCTTATCTCTCCCCTGTCAGTCAGGCGCTACATTAGGACCTTCGTTTATTCCCACTGTCTCTCCGCCCGAGCGTACTCGATGCTCCAGCGCGAGCAACTCAGCGAGTAGACGATAAAAGCCTCTCAAAAGGTTTTGTAATTCAGGCGGTAGATTACGAGCATTAAGCCCCATCTCGAGCAGCAGTTTTCGGGTGCTCCACCGTGTGCAGAGCCACTGAGCTGAAATAATATTTGGGAGGAACAAACAGGACGTACAATGGAAAGACTTGCTAAAAGCAGAACCATGTCCCCGGTACACGCCTAGATATGAGCCATGAATATTAACAGCACTCACAAACATCTCCCCAACACCTAAAAGATTCACAGCCTTGTGTAATGTGTTTAAAACTCGGTTATTTATTACGTTTTTATCTTTAACACACCTAGATAAACCAGTGGATCTGCACTGGGATAAATACGCTCAGTATCCCTGAACTGAAGAGTCGGATTTGGAAACTGTGTCACTAAAATAAGTGGATTAAATCTGATGAAAATCTAAATCTATCTAATATAATCTATTTCCTCGCTAGTTTGTTTTCCCCCACAGGGATTTCAGGGATTGCTTTTGCGATAGTTTAACTTTGCTAATGTGTTTTTGCTGCTGTAGTTTTCGTTGATTTGCTAGTTGAGTTTTGTTAGCTAGTTTAGCCTTTTTGCTACTTGCTGATTTTGCTCGCTACAAGACTTTCATTGCTGGGTTAACTTTGAGTGTTTTTTTATTTACTAGGTTTAACTGTCTTTGCTAATTTATATTTCTTTATTGGCGTGTTTTTACTCACTAATTTATCTTTCTTTACTAGCGTGTTTTTACTTTTACTAAAAAGTTACTTATCTTTCTTTGCTAGGTTAACTTTCCTAATTAGCATGTTTTTCACTAGCTAGATTAACTTTCTTTACTAATGTACTTTCTCTAACTAGGTTACCTGTCCTAACAAGCGTGTTTTTAGCTAGCTAGGTTAACTTTCCTTACTGGTGTGTTTTTTTCCCCTAGCTAGATTACTTTTCCTAACTAGCGTGTTTTCCCTAGCTAGGTTAACTTTCTTTACTAATGTATTTTCTCTAACTGGGTTAACTTTCTTAGCTAGTGTGTTTCCACTTGCTAGGTTAACTTTCTTTGCTAATTTATATTTCTTTATTGGCATGTTCTTACTCACTAATTTATCTTTCTTTTCTAGCGTGTTTTTCCTTTTACTAAGTTATCTTTCTTTGCTAGATTAACTTTCCTAGCTAGTGTGTTTTCACTCTAGAATGTTTTTTGTTCATTCGCTAGTTTGCTCAGAAGTCTCAGACTATTCAAGCAGGAATTCTATAGGGGGACATTAGCATACACAAGCTGACATACACAAGCTAGGGCTGCTAAATTTACATAAGAAGGGAAGACATTTGGAAAAGGTTACATACACATACACTGTTTCACATAAAGTATAATAAAACCCCTTTAAATCCAATAAAAAAACCACATTTTTCTGGAATAATGGTGATAATGATCAGTTAATCATCATAGCAGTGTGTAAAGCTCACTGCTCACAGCAACTGGACAACCAAACTGATAAGTGGCATTTAATGCATTTTGAAGGCAAAGCTTTCATACTAGCATCGAAAAGTCACCAATTATTCATAGAGGCCTGCATGCATGTTGTGTACCCACAAGACCAACATTAACCTAATTAGAAAGCAATCATGGATTTAGGTTCCCTGAGGCTTTAAAGGGCATCTGGCTCATATTTGTCTTTTTTTTCCACTTTGTCACAACGTTAGCAGTGGAACAACTGCCACAGACTCAGCTCCACTCCTGCGCTGGCTAGCCTTGCTTTATCTGCATCAGTTACAGCCTGTGAATAATAAGGAGCCACTCTGGAGGCATTCTTTCGGTGCAGTAAGAGAAGACACCCCGCACTCCCCTGCCTTTCAGTCTGGTCATATCACAATGTGTCATGCGGTCTCCTGGGTGCCTCGTACACCATGTAGCCTTTCCGTTCCTCCGACACTCGAGTGGACCATAACAGCTGCCCTCCTGTCACCAAATAAACTGCAAATGGCCGGCCGCTGGCGCAACCAGTGGAACGCAGCAGCCCTTTCTCCAGAGCACCGGCCTTATGGGTCATTTATATCCATAGCAGACTCTGTCGGGCGAGGGAGTGGACGAGCGTTGCTGAATTGAGGTGATGTTAAGGTTATCACACCCCTTTCAACTGGATGACATGCAGAGATTGCATGTGCAGGAAGGGTTCGGTCACCGTGCACTATTGTCTTCCCAGAGCAAAGAGCGATGGCAGTAGGCCGCCATTCGTCACTGTCCACCAGGCTAAACCTGTAGTGCTGAAAAAAAGGGAAGGAGACAGGAGCATCTGTTTGTTAAGGTTCAGATAAACAGAAATAGAAAAAGCGAAATGTCATACCACGCTTTGCTAAACATGCAGTCTCTGACCCAGACTGTCGCCTGCCGCACTGAGCACGTCAGATGTCTAGTGGAGGGAAAGGTGCATTAGGCTTCAGAAAGGACAGCAGGAGGAAGCAAATTCCCAGAGAAGGATCAAGCATTGCTGAGCTGACTCTAAAAGCAACGCAGCTTCTTTTTAACAACCACCTTCAACAGAAACCGAACAGCGCCACACGTGTCCGCTTTTACCGTGTTATGGATATTAACCCGTGAGTGGATCAGAGGCTCGTCAGGCCTTCTGGAATCTGTGCAGTTGGAGGGCACACTGTCATTAAAGACTACACCCACCCTCAATAGCAGTGGGTTTCCTGCCCTCTCAGCACATTTGAAAAATGCACATTAGGGGGTTAATAACAAGCATGTGGGGGTGGGGCTTAGTTAGGAGTGGGCAGGGTAGAAAGAAACCAATCAGAAACTTTTTTGCTTTGTTGGTTGCCGTGGCGATCAATAGGCATGTCAACACTCGGATGGTTACTGCCCACATAAGAAATTGTGAAACCCTCTATTTCATCATCAATTGAGTTACAAGTGCAGCAGAACTGAATTTTCAGCCTCTCGGGGGCGCACTGGCCAGGTTTGGACCGGCAAAAGTGTATTTTACCAGCACAATATGGTTTCTATCAAAATATCTGCTACTATGAATAGCTACTTGAGCAGACGACGACCTGATTCTGTCAATCCTTGAGACTTTCAATCTTTGTTTGGGGGATTTTCGCCCATTGTTCCCTGCAAAGCCTTCTACTTCTGTAAGATTATTGGGCTGTCTTGCTGCACAGCTCTTTTGAGGTCTATCCACAGAGACTGTGAGGGTTAAGGTAAGACCTTCGTCTTGCGCCTCTTGAGGTGTGTTTAGGATCGTTATCCTGCTGTAAAAGCCATCATCGCTTAGCGGTCCGGCCTACATGAGGCAATACTGACTGATTGGGTGAGTGAGTGACTGACTGATGAACCTTGTTGAAAGCTCATGTGCAAAGACTGCTTCTTGTTTACCTAGAAGAGACATTTTCTGCTACTAACATGACGACATTCTGCCTGAAAGCTAACAAGTATCTATAATCTTAGGTAAGCTGAGGTTGCCTCTCCTTGAAATATTGAAATATGATTGTAAAGGGAAGTTGTGCGAAGACGTACTACGGCATTAATGTGTGTGTCAAGTCTGTAGTGATAGCATATTAACTCAACATCGCTGCCACGGCATTTGTGGTGCAGCAGCCACCGGCCTTGCCCAGTATCTCTACTGTGGTGTTAGCGTCACTACCGCACCTACCAAGTCAGCCTCGCCTACCAACGCTACTGCAGTGTGTTCAGCGCTAATGTGCCGTTAACCTTGCTGCCATGCCGGCTGTTGGTTAGTCACAAGCCATGTTCATGAGGTCCTGGGCCCTTTTCATCAAAGAAGTAGTAAACATATGGTTTACATCTCAAGGCTCTGAGGGCAAGGCTTGAGTCCTTCACCAGGGCACAGTCACAGGAAATGCTACATATTGGGGTTTTTTTAAAATAAAGAGCAGATACTTTGGTCCCAAACTCCTCATTGTTAAAATGCCATTGACCATTCTATGCAGCCAATGGCAGTCCGGCGAAACTAGCATGGTTTGCCTCACCAATGGTGAGATGTTCCTGAAGATGTTCTTCGAGAATTTGCTGGAATTTAATGAAATCTGTGCCACTGGCTGCAACACAAACTCAAAGCATGATGGATCCACCCCCCAGTTGGAAAGGTGTTCTTTTAATGAAATTCGGTAAACAACTAGTGCTGGATATTGTGGAGATGACACACAAAAGATGAACATCTTATATGGTTTTGTAGCCTTTAAGAGGAGATAGTGTATTATATAAGCAAATTCTTAATTTAACAGAACAAGAACAAAGAGCTTTAATGGCATTAATGACCCCCAAGAAATGAATGAACGAACGGATCCAAAGTAAATAAATTCAAGAGATGGCAAAACAGAAATACATGGGGTTTTTGTGTGTGTGTTTGTGTGTGTGTGTGTGTGTGTGTGTGTGTGTGTGTGCATGTGTAGAAACTCTAGGCCGCTTGTTTTAATCTGTAAGAAGCTTGTTATTTTTAGATTAGCCTTAAAGCAGTGATTTTAGCCGAGGCCTGATTAAACGTCTCGCAATAACAATCGCCTTGTTTTTCCTGTTATTTTTTCATTAAAAGACCACCATGTGAGAGGGGGAATAATAAGCAAACCTGGCGATAAGATGGAGCATAAATTAACAGGTAAACAAATGGCAAACAACTGTCTGCCTTTGTTACTTACAGTGCTGCATTAGCACCCCCCGCTGGACTAAACAAGATCGCAGCAGAATTGAACCATGTTTCACAGGTAATGAGGCTCATTTACGCTTTAATCGATATACCAGTAGCATTTTAGCTACATTGGCTGGCTAAGAAGTAGCATGCTAGCTACATCAGCTGGCTAACGTATTGGGTCCTAAATGGTCCTTCTGTCAGATGATGTCAAAGGGGATAGGATGGGTCCAGGGGGGGATAGGATGTGTCACGACACCGGGTCGGTCTGAGCAGGATGCTCTTCCAGGTTGTCAAGGGGAGGAGCCCTAAATGACTCTTCCTCAGTCAAGATTTTCGAGCTCTTGTATATTAGAGCTCCCCTGGTGGCCAATTGCCACAGTATTGCCCTCGCAGCACACTTAAGACAACAGCAGCAGACACCAACAAATGACAAAAAAAAAATGACAGGGGCTGTAAAAACATATGCTCTATCCTTATGATCTATGATTAATATTTATCATTTATGAAAATCACTAAATTGTAACTGACTCAGGTTACATAATAGCTTAGGTTTATTATTTCATCATTAATTTAAATGCAGTAACTACTATGAAGCATTGGTAACCATTTAACATTAATGTTATGTGGACTCCCACAGGGTTCTATTTTAGGGCCTTTATATATTTTTTAAAAAATTGACATAAATAAATCAAATTAATTTCTAATATCTATTTTTCTGACAAATATCAGTGTTTTGGCCTGTCTCCATTAATTGAATCACATTTAATAATAAATAGGTATTTTATTAATGTTGCTATTTTTAGTACATTAACATTTTAATGGGCTTCCTTTACAAAATGTATTTTTTATTCAAATTTTTAATAAATTAAAAATATATTTATTGCTGCATTTTTTGTTCTGTTCCTCAGTCCCTCATCCAATCCCGTAACACTGTCATTTCTTCGCCCTGTAAAAATATTGGTTTGATCATTCTTGCACATTTTCTTCAGTCTCTTTGACCACATGGTTCGAACGGTCAGATTTTCTTCTCAAAAAATGTATTAAATTAAAAAACTTCACTTTCAAATCAGGTAGTGAATGAATTTGACCACAACAAGATTTGGCATAATGCCATGGGAAAACACCATTCTGCACAGCGTAGTAAAAGGCATTGGCCATTTTAACACAGAACCTTAGTAGCAACTATACCACCCCGTCACATTTCCAAAAAGGTTACGGGGTCGAACGTGACGGGGTGGTGTGGTTGTTACAAAGGGCACTCAATCCTGGTCAATAACTCGTTAACATCACGAAAACGCGGTTCCAGAGTTAGCCTTTTTTTTTCGGACTGACTTGCTGAACAGGGCGGAATCAAGGTCCAGCAGCATCGGCGCGGCCATCCCACACTGGCCTTAATCCCTGAAAAACTCTCTTCAAAGAGTGTGGCTGTTGTCGGATGTGATTTGCTCGTGGCGCCAGGCAGCAGCACAAAGTTTCCCCAACTCCTTCTGTAATCTCTCCTGCCTTATCATAGATCGCGGAGACAGCAGAGCCTTTTGAAATGCTAATGAGGAGAAGGCTACAAAAGCTCATTTGTCAGATCAAATGTGAGCCATTACTCTTCGTAAAGGAGAGCGATCCAGAGAGAGAGAGAGAGAGAGAGAGAGGGCCGCGGAATTGAGGCCTAACATGAACAAGCTCACTTTTTCTATCCACTAGTGCCATCTGTGATTGACTGCAGATGGGAACATGCAGCTGCAGCTGTTGATCCTTCTTTTTCTGCTTCCACATTTCTCCTTTCATACATACACATATATGGACAAAAGTATTGGGACACCTGCTCATTTATTGTTGTTTTTTTTCCCAAAATCAAGAGAATTTAAACTTTGTTGGAGTAACTGTCTCTACTGTTCATGGAAGAAGGCTTTCTACCAGATATTGGAGGAGCATTGCTGTGAAAATTTGATTGGATTCAGTGACAAGAGTGTTAGTAAAGTCAGGATGTTGGATGATCGCCGCTCCACCTCATCCCAATAGAACTGGATGGAGCACCAACCATCATCGTTCCAGAGAACACAGTTCCTCCACTGCTCTACAGCTCAATGCTGGGGGGCTTTATAGCCATCTAACCCATGCCTGGCATTAGGCAGCATGGTGCCAATAGGGTCATGTTTACCCCGTATCCTTTGTGATACAGTGTAGATACGCATGAACACATGGATACATCATGAGTATAATTGCATATATGCGCACTGTTCATTCATGCAGTAATCTAATCAGAGCTACAGTACCTCTGATGACCACTCTGTACAACTCTGGCAAGCAGAAAAGCATCCCAGAAGACCATGTCAGGTCCCACTTCTGTCAGCCAAGAACAGAAAGCTGAGGTTGCAGTGGCTCAGTACAGGCTCGCCAACACTGGACCGCAGAGCTCACAGAGCCTGTCATTAAAAGCAAATCAGGCGGTCGGGTCACGTTTAGATCAGTCGGAATTCATTTGACTACATAAAAAGTCAGGTGTTAACACCCTCAAGGACGGACTGTGATCTGTGATCGGATTATGATCGGATCTCTCATTTAGGCATTTAGCAGATGCTCTTCTCCAGAGCGACTTACAAAATTGCTTTGCTATTTACCCCAGAAAACCCTCAGCTGGTTTGAATAGACTAATAATTCAAAGATCCTCTAAGTTTAGACTCGACTAAACACAAGTCAGTAAGGAGACCATAATACTCTGCTATTCACCCAAGTACTCTCAGAAGACGAGGGTCTTAGGTCTGGGTTTGAAGACAGTGAGTGTTGGACTCTGCTGTTCGGACACCCAGGGGAAGTTCGTTCCACCACTTCGGTGCAGGACAGAAAACAGCCTGGACACTCGTCTTCCATGGATTTTGAGGGATGGCGGATCGAGCCGAGCTGTACTTGAAGCTGGAAGGGCTCTTGGTGCAGATCTGCTTTTGACCATTGCCATCAAGTATGGAGGGGCTGGTCCGTTCTTGGCTTTGTAGGCCAGTGTCAGGGGTTTGAATCTGATGTGAGCAGCAGCTACAGGAAGCCAGTGAAGAGAGCAAACCACATTAACGGTGAGAACCATCAATTGTTCCACTGCGTTGTTGAACCAGAAGATGTCCAGAAATCAATACTTGAAGGTCACAGCCTATCTGAGTATTGCTGCTGACCATGTCCATCCCATCCTGGCCACAACTAATTGGCTCACCTTTTAATGGCAATTTCCAGCCTGATGATGCGCCCCGTTCATGAGCATGACCATTCAGAGCTTAGTGTCCTACAGATGGTCTTCTCAGTCATCCGTTTGCTGTTCTGAGAGGAAACGGAGGCCCTGTTCTGTAGTAGAGAGCCACGATGCTTCTTGCATGGTGTCCTGAAATGCATCACATGATCAAACCCCAGCGTCCACACACACGTTAGCAGTAATTCCTTCTGCACTACAGCTCGCTCCTCTGTGTTTTATTCTCCAGCAGCTGAAGCCGATAAGTTCCGCTTGCATCCCTTTGTTCCCGATGGTTCGCGTCTGTTTGGACATATTTGCAGACAGCGTGTCCTCGGCTTGTACAACACACAGACGTGACTGCTCGCGTGCCGCAATTAGGCTGAATCAACAAATGTACCCAAACAATCAGCGTGGTTTCATCATGACTAGAGCCAGCAGTGAGCAGGCAGCTCCATCCAGATGTTTGCTCCAGTCTAGCTCACAACACATAAGAGGGAAAACTGCAGCTTTCGCTGGTAGGTTGTTTTGGAGGGCCAAAGGTGGTCTTAGATGGTCAAGGTGGTTGAAAAGCTGGTCATCAGAGGGAAAACATAGCTAGCTGGCTAACCAGCTCTCCGGTCATTGGTCGTGCTGTAAGCCAGCCCTCAAATCTAGCTATGTAGCCAGGGTAGCTAGCCTCTTATGTAGCTATACTATATGTTCAAATGTTTGTGGACACCCCTTCTAATGTTGCATCCATTGCTGACACAGGCGTGGGCTAGAGGGGGTACAGCATTGAGCTGTGGAGCAGTGGAAGAACTGTGTTCTCTAGAATGATGGTTGGTGCTCCATCCAGTACTTTTGGGATGAGTTGAAGAGTTGGGGGATGAGGTAGAGAGGTGACCATCAATGCTCTTGTTGCTGAATGCAATCAAACCCAATGCAACCCAAATTCAATCACAGCAGTGCTCTCCAAAATCTAGTAGAAAGCCTTCTTCCCTGGACAGTAGAGACAGTTACTCTGACAAAAACTATTTCAGAAGAAACAGTGAATGAGCAGGTGTCCCAATACTTTTGTCCTTATATCTCTATATTATTTCAATGCCAATATTAGCTAAGCTATGGGCATACGCTAACTAACCGATGCTAAGCTATGTTTGTTTATCTATCAAATTGGACAGAAGTTTACATGGCTAAAAAACAGAGGTCTGAATTCTGTCCATGCATCTGTCCATTTTTTGGGCACTCCAACATTCTGGGCTTACTGAGCTCACAGTCACAGATCAGATCTTCATCTGACTGAATCTGCAGAATCTGCTCCACTAACTTGCCAAATATCTTCTGTTTCCATTAAGAGAGTAGAATTATTGGCACCCAGTAAGCCGGCCCACATCTCAGAGTTCATGCTGACTTGCTGACTTGCTTGAGTAACAGCACTATCTTGACAGTCCTCTAAGCTCCCTGATAAGGCCTGACTTATTCACTGAGGCGAGAAACGATCTGTGAAATGAAGAACCTGACGGTGAGGACGTCGCTGAAATGCAGATGGAGAACTCCCTGCCTGTTGCCGAGGGACTCTCTCTCTCTCTCTGAAGTACGTGTAAACTCGGTTGGAAACTTCTGAATCCTGACATCTGATAAAGCGAGACAGGGGCTGGGGCTGGAGCTATGAAGACATGCCGTGAGATGGTTTAAGACGTATGGACCTTGGCCTCCTGCCAGCTGCACTTTGAAAAGCATCGATCCATCTAAAACCCCAGATATTCACGATGCAATTCAAGAGTTATGAGTTTATTGTCACATGCATTAGACATAATCTTATAAATATCAATATAAAAAGAAAAACAGAATAAGTATAACAATATATACACATACAGACGTACAATTATATATGCAGTATATATATCGTTAGTATCAACTTCCGAGGTAGAGCACTATATACCCCTGTGGTGCGGCCTCCTAAGCTTTCGGCCTTTGTTCTCCTTCCATTACTTTTACTTTTCTACTTGAACTTTTACACTTTTACTGGAGTAAAAAGCTTAAGTTGATACTTCAGCTTCTATAGAAGACTTATAAAAGCTTGTTAAACTCTACCTGATTTGTGTGAATTCTTTTGACACCTTTGCATGAAGGTGATGCATATGGGTCCGGCGCACCCCAGTCACTGTGAGGATCCACTATAAACCACCATTAAAGTGCACTGCTACTGTAATTATCTTCCCCTCGTCTCTGGACCAGATTAGCCTCTCCAGTTTCAAGGGACAGCTAATTAAACGCGGCCTCGCTCCACTCCAGCGCAATGATAACGCACCATGCGGTTTAAGCACTTTCGCAATAAATCATGCTCGGGGAGCGATAGCGGTTCGGAGCAAATGTCAAAGTACGGAGCTTGCAGCTAGGGAAACAGAACAACTGGGTGCAGTCGCTAATTCAGGCCCATCAGCTTAGGTCCATACACCCGAACAGGCCTCATTTACCATTGCCGCCTCTATGCATTTTTAATTGTTATGCTAGCATCAGGCTAGTAGTAGGATCGTTTTCCCACGCTGGGTTTAACGCTACTTAGGCACTTAACCAGCTTAGGCATGGGCACTGGAAGCTTGCTCTTGTTCTTCAGTGAATTGATCAGCCTGGCTCTGAATATTAGTGCAGAAAAGAACCAAATGTTCATTGAGAATGAACAGGTTAGCGTGTTAGCAATGACCTGTTGAAAGACAAGTGCTAGACAGACTGTAGGTGCTGATTTAGGGTTAGCTATCTAGTTAGTTAGTTAACACTAATTGGCCACCATATACTAACTAGCCCTCCCTGAGTTGAAGTGGGTGGGTTCAAGCAGAAAATATGCAGGATGGGGGTACAACTGGACCAGAATTGGGAACCTATGATGCTACACAAGCAGAATGAACATTAGCATGTTAGCAATGATGGGAAAGACAAGTGTTAGACAGACTGTACAGTGTGGGGTAGGTGCTACTTTAGCATTAGCCATCTAATCAGATAAAATAGTGTGGGCTACTGCAGTGGTTCCCAGTCCTGAAATCTGATCCAGCTAATTAGCTACCATATACTAACTAGTCCTCCCTGAGTTGAAGTGGGCGGGTTCGAGCAGAAAATATGCAGGATGGAGGTACGACTGGACCAGAATTGGCAACTGATCAGGCTACTGAAAAACCAGTAGATCTGCTTTTACAGGTAATGATTTAAACTATATCGCCCCCTGGAGTACTGCGGTGTAACTACCACATTAACACAGGAATGCATGTTCAGCACATATATAATGGCAGTGTATATTTGCAAAGTGTTTAGTCAGACATCATCTGCATTTGCATACTCGTGAAGGACACGTTTGGCTATCTTCTCCATCTGGTCTGGACTGAGAATGCTGGACCAGCTATGCAGGCTGGTCCATATCTGCTTTTCTGAATGAACTACAGGTGGCTCTCCTCTTGCGGTAATGAAATGACGGGCAGATAGTAAATGACTGTCGATTCGTGTTGATGGTGTAGATGATCTAATGTCTCAAAAGGGTGGCCGGCACTGCTCTACGCACCATTGCGGACCACCTGTCTGACCATTTTCTTCCTGCCAAGCCAATGTGTTCTTCTGGCTTTTGTGGCAGGGGGCTATCCTCGTGGACTTTGAGGTAAATATGCTTTGGCAGGGAAACCACTTCGTATTTAAGCAGGCCCTAACTGCAGCATTTAGGCTGATAAATACATCAGTCCACTAGACTTGGATAGGCTCCCAATAACCGGTGCACGCTTAGTGAAATCCAGCTGAGAAATACTGAAATAAAATCCTCTTCTACAAACACAAATGGGGTATGGGTTGAATTTTTTTGTGCTTGATTCAACAGTAATTTCTAAATAAAATTAAAAAATAATAACTTTATTAAAAAGTAAAGCATAGAGCCATGAGTATGAATGTTCAGGCAGAACCTGGAGGTTTAAGTTAGGCAATTTCTGTTTAACCCTGCAATCGATTCACAGTAAATAAAAAAATAATATCACGTGACCAGTTTTTGGACAGGCCTTGCATCTAACTGGACAGGTTTGGTCCCCTGAGGTCTGTGCACAGCATTGGACCTGTGAACAATGAATGAATTATAATTTAAAAATGCATAAAACTTTGCACAAAATTCAGGAAGAGCTCTAACACAATATCTATTATACTGTTTTACAAAATCCTCATTATCTTCTGGAAGTTTGCTGCTTTATCAACATCACTTGATCACGCAATTCTCTTGTATTGTCTTCAACAAGGCTTTGTCCCATTAAAAACTGCATTTTTTACTCAAAATGTGGAATCAGTAGTTCATTTTCAGCAGCCAATTAAAGAAACTCAACTGAACTAACTATGGCATACTCCAAGGTTCCATTTTAGGCCCTGTTTTGTTCGCCTATACACTCTTCCTTTGGGTAGTATTTCTTATTTCTTACAACATGAGTGTTGATGTTTTTTTTAATGCTTTGGCCTTTAACTTTGTGTATGTGTTTTGAGACGTTATAGAATTGCTTAAAAAATGTTTTTCATTTTAGATTTTTTTCAGAATTTTAAAATTTTGATTGATCTGCTTATAGAGGCCCTTACCTAAACTTGTGTAGATAATGAGTCCTACCTAAAGGGGAAACCACGATCAAAAATTAAGACGTTCTGAAGTTCGAGTTAAAATTTCAGGGAAGATTTTGCTTATAAATATGGTCTATAATGAATATTGTATTCAATCAATAAAAATTAGAAATTTAGTTAATTAGAAAAAGATGGAAAATCAAAACATTTTAACCATGAATATTTATTAATTATTTATTTTGATAATATATTTTATTTTAACCCTACCTGTGCACCATCTAACCACCCTGGCAAGGGTTGGGCTTGGGCTTGACTGCCGATGACTAGATTCGAACCAGCAGGCCTCTGATCATGGTGGCAGCCATTTGGTTAACATTAGCTGTTAGTCCTTAACAATTCCACAAATTAGGCTTGACTTGACCTCACCTGTGATCAGTGACCGCTCTTCATTTCCTCCACTAAAAACAATGTCCAGGGCCTGACAGTTGATTCTAGTAGTGCTGTATTTCAGATATCTGCTGCATTACGGTGAGCACTAGTGCTATTTCCCTTAGGTCAGCAACAAGGGCATGAGTTCAGACTTTACAGAGAGTCAAACAAGCAACTGCAATCAATTTACTCGGGCAGGCCTGTGGACGGAATCGGCTAAATATTGAGCAGGCCGCCCACCATCCGAGCCGACTTCTCTCTCTCTTTTCGCTCTACGCTGAGTTTTGCGCTTTCCATGTACTCACCTCTCGCTGCTCATCACTTCTAAGGACAGACATTTATGCTGTCTGATTAGAACATTTGGAGGGTGCCACCTCAGAAACTGCTGCCTAATTCCTAGTTCACGACCTTAAACTATTTTTAAGAATTGAAGTTGTGTTAAAAAACTGCAAACGCTGGATTTTCTCCTCATAAAAGGCTCTTCTGCTCACATCCTCTTGCTTCTCTTATGCGGAACAGGTAGAAATGGGGGCCCGCAGCTGCTGGGCTCTGATAAGAGTTGTGGGCAGAAAAGCTAACGTGTCTTCCTGGCTGGGTGACACAGCCTGAGCCGTTTTAGCGCGTACGATAGGCACTGCGTCTTCACATTCTCAATTATTCACAGAGGGGAAGGCCAGGAGATAGGGAGTGGAGCATGGCGGCTCCAGGATTACCCCGGCCAGCCTCAACAGACTGTGCTTGAAGGAGCCAACGACAGAACTGCCACTACAGCGCTCACTGGCAATTCACTAAGAGCGACTATGTCAGTAGTGCAGAGGTCTGGACCTGGACTGCAGAGTGTGGAGACACCTGAGTGATGGCCTTACTGATTTACCTGTATTTCTTTGTATATACAGACTTATGCTAAAGTTTGGACACCCTTTCAGTCTTTCACTTCTTGCAGTTTTGCAGGAGGCCTCAGGTCATCTTGCTGCACAGCTTGGTTTTGAATCTCTCCCCAAATGTCCTGTGATGTTAAGGTCATGCAACTCTTCTTTATCAGCTTCAGCCTCTTATTGAGGCCGAATACTTGTTTCTTTTGCCTCTCTAGATACTCCGTACATCCTTCAAAGGTCAGTAGAGAGGCCTGGGCCTGGCCTGCTGAGATCGCAAGTGAAATTTCCTTCTTATGGCACTTCCAGGAAGATTTTGGAAGACGTTTGTGCGAGCAATGCTGCACAGTGGAACGGTGCACCACTCGCTTAACTCGTTTCTTGAGGTTCTAGGCAGTCATATGGGGGGGGGGGGGGGGGGGGATTTGCCTGTCTTACCAGCATATGAGCATTTCCTTTAAAGCCTTTTCTTGGTCTTCCAGATCTCACTTTGACCTCCACAGTTCCCCTGAACTGCCATGTCTTCCCTGATTACTTTCAGATTCTTTTCAGCTCTTTAGGCAGTTGCTTAAAGGAGCCCATGGTTCCACCCTGCTGAGTATGGTGGGCTGTGTATCTTGTAAACCAGTCGGTACCCATGCAGAACCCATGCCGACCCCTGTCCACTCTCAGAATTGCCTACAGTAGGCCACATGTACACACTGTGCTCCATGAATAATCCAATCACAAATAACCAACAGATATATTTCCCCACATACCTCCTTATTGCCAAAGACTTACAAATCACATATCAGTGTGGACAGCTGCCTGATTGCCCCACTCCTCCATTACTCCGGCTGTGATGAATCTGTTTGCAGAGGAGACAGGAAGAAAAGCAGCAAATGATCACTATGGATCTGAGGAAATATTCCATTAATCTCCTCTGTGCTGCGTGACATTCGCCCCCAAAATGGTATTGATTCTGCTCTGTTTCAAGCCCAGAACCGCAGTCAGGGATCCGGCCTGCACGGACGGGTCAATTCATCCAGTCTCGAGAGGCAGTGGAGCCCAAAGGTCAGGACTCTTATGGGCTCCAATCTTCATCCCAGGTGCAGCACACAAAAGTTGGTGGCTTCCGATAGTAGTTTTCTGATGAACAACCCCTTAAACAGCCATCAGTCAGCAAGGTGGACTCAGTAAGACATGGGGGGAGGGTTCTCATTGTACTTGTGGCACAATAGTCTGGGTTCTCTTAGTTGAAAATGGTTCCAAAGGAGCCGTCAAGGTTCTGATCACGAGGAGGAAGAATTGGAGATTGCAGACCTTCACAGATTGGAATAAGAGCATAAACAAAAACCATATTTTTAAATGAGTTATTAATAGTAGTAGGAACCTTTTGCTTATATATATATATAATATTAATTAAATGAGTAATAATAATATTATTTAAAAGTAATATTATAATTGCTTTACTATCATTATTAATACATAATAAGTAATATTAGTAATTAAATGAGCAATAAGCTCAATAAAAGTTTCGGGCCGAAGTTTTCCTCTTGTTTGTGTTCGCAGGAAGTGAGACATCATTCTTATGAGAGCGTAACATGCCTTTGTTGAAGCTGCCGATGGCTCCCCAGGGCTACCACGAGGCCCGAACTCACACATGGAGGCATCGTGTGGGCGTCGCAGCGTTTGACCCCGCGGCTGGGCTCAGACAATCACTTCTGGTTAGCATGCACATCAGTCCGCCGGCAGGCTGACAGCGGCTCGCTGAGGCTGCAGCGGGCGCGTCCTGCCTCCCAGCACTTGTGCTTTTTAAGTCTGGGTCCTTGCATCGTGACTTTATTAATTAGATTCGGTACACTTCAGCTACTCAAGTGCCTCGCCCCGGGGAGCCTTCCCCAGCGATACGGCGCAGCGGCTTTTGTTCCCTTCCGTCCAAAAAAACAAACAAAAAAACAACAGTAAATAAATAAATAAGTCAAAGCAAATAAATAAGAAACAGCTTCCCTCTTTTATATACTTCACAACAATGTCCCTGGGGTGGCGAGAACCAAGGAAAGTTAAATGCTAGGATTGGGCAGAGATTGAGGTAAATACCATAGGGCTGAAAAAACAAAGGGTAAGAGAGTTTGGCAAGTTTATCCGAAAGCTTCATTAAAAAGGAAGTGAGTGGGTTACTAAGGACACTCTCATCAGAAGTCTTTATTACTGGTGTGGCATAGTGGATAACACCACTGCCATCCCTGTGATTCCCCTTTTGATTCCCCTTTGCCTTGCAAGTACACCACTCTGCTCCAATAAGAGCTCTCAGGCAATGGTTTTAATGGAGTTAGCCCTTCCCCAAACTTCACCTACCCTCCTTTGAGCCAATTAGCTCTTTAAATCGTGTACATCGGCCCACCCTTCAGTTCTACACCCTCATAACTGCAGTTCATACATCAGTTTTATAGACCCTAAAATAGAGCCCTGTGGGACACCACAAAATACACTAAACTGTTACCGAATCATTTACAGGAGTTTCTGCATTGGGATTAATAATAGAATAATAAATCTAGGGGTTAATCTAGGAGAAGGCCATGGCGGTGGGTTCACCACCCAAAACTATCTGGTCAAGAGAGGTTTAGTGGTCAGAAATTGACCATGAAACTGACCATGTAGTGCTGGAGTATGGATAACACAAACATGCATAAACAGATGGGCTACAGTTCCATCTGTAGTGTTGATGCAAGGTAGGTGTTTCCAATAAAGTGGCCATTAATACAGTGGGGACTGCGTGGAATTGGATACAAAAGATGCAAGAAATAAAAAATAAATCAGAATTTAATAAAACAGAATTTCTAAGCATGGCCTCACACACACACACACACACACACACACACACACACACAGTAATTTCAAACTCCAGCCATGTACAACACCATGCACTCGCCCCTCCACTCAGATATGGTAATAATCGCTTCCCTTCGGCCCCTTATTACCTGACAACTGCAGATGGTGCTTTATAAAATTATATGACCCGTCACGTGGAGGAAGTAAAGCTGCCAGCCCAGCGCTGGGTGTGTGTAAATCTCCAGGGAGCGGACGTGGTGGAGTTGCCTTCAGATCTCTGAGGAGTCCTTCAGTGCTCCACTGTGGGCTGCGGAAACGAAACTGTCACCGTAACGCCGTCAGCACAGCAGGGGGTGGGGGCGGACAAGCTAGACCATGAAAACTCCTAGACACAAAAAGACACCTAGACAAGCTTTAATGAAGCTTTTCTTTTGGACTGTTTTTTTGTGCTTATAGTGTGTCTGCGGTGACACTGCGGTAAAACTGACATTTCATTTACTGCGTTTTCCACTGAATAAACTATATTACGGCAAGACAATTAAAAGCAAGAGTCAGAAAACTGACAGGCAAGACTGAGAATCTGAGAATCAGCTAAATAAACTCTGGAAGAACTGCTCGTGCCTATTAAACACATCTGCCCTGATTTGCAATGAGCTTTCTGACTGCAATCCCTGCATGAACTCCTAATCTGTCTCTGGAAGTCGTAATCCTGCCTCACACTCACACTGAACTCCATCCTTACCTCATAGCTCCCAACCTGTATGTGTCCCACACACACTTAAGATTTCCTCCAGAGCGCCAAAACCTCTTAAAAGCACAAGAACTGCCTCTCATTTCCTCTGGCCTAAGACTAACTCAACCAGTTTACTAGTCTTTTTAAGGTCATTCCAATAGAGGGATTGACAAGGTTGACCCCTAGAAGTACAGAATTACACATTTATGAAGCGTTTCGTAAGCTGTACGACCAATTACACATTTATTACATGTTAATAACTGTATTAGTTACACAGGTTATTAAGACTGCCAGTGTATGGAGTGTTCCTTAAGCGAGTGAAAACTTTACACGTTCATTGCATGTTTATCAAATGTGCATTACACATTTATGAAGCGTTTCGTAAGCAGTACGACCAATTACACATTTATTACATGTTAATAACTGTTTTACTTTAAAAGGGTTATTATGACTGCCAGTGTATGGAGTGTTCCTTAAGAGAGTGAAAACTTTACACGATTATTGCATGCTTATAAAAGGTGCATTACACATTTGTTGAACGTTCATTTGGAGATTAGAAGCATCATACAGCAAGTGTATTAAGTGTTTATAAAGCCATGGAGAGCATTACACATTTTTTACCTGTTTATTAAATTGCCGGAAGCATTTATAAATTGTACAGCTACAAAACAGGTAAGTGTTTAGAGACTAGAGGTATTGCATATTTATGAAGTATCTATTTAGCATGTGAGCACATTACACATTTATTGCATATTTATTAAGCAGCTGGAAACTCTATTACTGTACCGCTAAAAAGTGGTTATTACACCTAGAAGTGTGTGAAGTGTTAAGCATAACACCTTTATTAAGTGTTTATTACAGGTTGGAAGCATCACACCTTTATTAGGTGTTTATTAAAATGCTTTACACACTACATGTGTGTTTATTAAGGTGTTTTAAGCATTATATATTTATGAAGTGTTTATTAAGCAATGGGATGTATTACACATTTGTTAAATATTTATGAAGAGCTAAACACTACACATCTATTATGTGTTTAAAAAAAGTTGGCAGCATTACATATTTATTAAATGTTTATTAAGCCAGTGGTAGCATTACATGTTTATTAAATGTTTATGAAGCCAGTGGTAGCATTTCATATTTATTAAATGTTTATTAAGCCAGTGGTAGCATTACATATTTATGAAATGTTTATTAAGCCAGTGGTAGCATTACATGTTTATGAAATGTTTATGAAGCCAGTGGTAGCATTACATATTTATTAAATGTTTATTAAGCCAGTGGTAGCATTACATGTTTATTAAATGTTTATGAAGCCAGTGGTAGCATTTCATATTTATTAAATGTTTATTAAGCCAGTGGTAGCATTACATATTTATGAAATGTTTATTAAGCCAGTGGTAGCATTACATGTTTATGAAATGTTTATGAAGCCAGTGGTAGCATTACATATTTATGAAATGTTTATTAAGCCAGTGGTAGCACTTCATATTTATTAAATGTTTATGAAGCCAGTGGTAGCATTACATGTTTATTAAATGTTTATGAAGCCAGTGGATGCATTACATAGAGTATTTATTAATAGGTCGGATGCATTATATGTTTATGTGCTTATTAAGAGTTTGGAAGTGTCACATGTTAATTAAATGTTTATTAAGAAGTTGAATCACTACAAATGTATTAAGTGTTTATTAAGAAGTTGAAAGTGTTACACCTATTAAATGTTTA
Organism: Salminus brasiliensis; assembly: GCF_030463535.1. Classification (NCBI taxonomy): domain Eukaryota; kingdom Metazoa; phylum Chordata; class Actinopteri; order Characiformes; family Bryconidae; genus Salminus; species Salminus brasiliensis. Next base: position 4,424,051 of record NC_132889.1, on the reverse strand, counting down.
TAAAGACATTGAAAGCATTACACATTCATTAAGTGTTTAATAAGCAGTGGGATGTATTACACATTTGTTAAATGTTTATTACAAGGTTGGATGCATTAGAAATGCATTATATTTATTAATGTATTATACTGTATTAATAAATTGGATTGTTATTGCACATGGAGTAACATGTGCTCATTAAGAGGTCTGAGGTGTTACATGTTAATTACATGTTTATTAAGAAGTTGAATTCACACATTACATATTTATCAAGGGTTTAGGCATTTAATTGTTTAAACGTTTATTATGTGTTTATGAAGAAATTGGAAGCATTGCATTGTAATTAAGTGTTTAGAGGATATTATTATTAAAAATGTATTAGTGTAAGTGGCTATTCTGGCATATTACAAACGTATTACATGCTTATTAAGTTGAAGAATTACACATTTATTACATGCTTATGAAGAAGTTGGAGGCAGTATACATGCATTAAGTGTTTATTAAGAGGTTGGATGCATCACATATACCTGGATACAACAATTCCTAAGTGTAACTTTATATCACTCCTGGGTAAACAGTCTGAAAACACCTAAGGAATTGCAATCAGTCTATACCGGGAGGTCCGATCAGTTCACGCCTGCTGAATGTAAGATTCTTCATTTTAAAAAGTCCCACTCTGCAGACTGATGAGAACACAGTGGAAATGGTCTTAGTAGTAATACTGTCCAAAGTCAAGCTGGGCCTGCCTGTCTCAATTTCATCAAGTGGATTTACAGAGCCATGGAAACAGTGGAGAAGGAAAATAGTGAGTTTTAGGAGTTTTCCCAGGAGAGCTGAGGTGTGTATGTTGAGTTCCTCTGGGCTTTCTCTGACCTTGCTGCTGACCCCACGGCTCCTTTTCCTGGCAGTAGGTGCTGTTTTATGTGGAGAGTTGATCACACTTGGCAGAAGCAGTGGAAGTTAGCAGAGGCCCATAAAGTGCACCATAATACATCTAACAGCAAATTGAAAAAGTTACCCATTTGTAGACCGAAGTAGTGCAAAGACAGCTTAATCATGGCAAATGAGGAGTGACTGCAGCCTAATATATTATGGCCTGGAGGTCTGGAGTTACTGTCGTTTGCTGTACTATACAGTGTAATATTGAAATTACTTACATAATTATGGAATGCTTTTTTGTTTTGCTTAACTATATAATAAATAATATAAAGTGTTCCTGCAACCAGGCTCACTTTTAGGTTCCGGCAGTGGAGGTTTGGATGCATTTTCAGTGTAAAGCATAGAAAAAAGATTCCCTGGTTGCTAAATGTAAAGTTATGCAATATATTTTAGCTCAAAATACCAGTTTCACAAAAATACTGTGGGTTTAAAAATAGAAAAAGTCCATTTGTCACTGCCAGAACTAACCCAATATAACTTTATTTATTTATTTACTTACTTATTTGACATTTTTTACATTTTTTTCACATACTGTGTTCTTTACATTATGTCAAATGAATGAATCTTGATGAATGAACCAATAGAAATGCTCCAAAATGACTTCCTGAAAATACATTTTTTTTCCTTCTCCTGTAAAGTGACTTTGACATGTGACAAATTACAGCCCTTTAATAGAAACTTCACTGTATAAACGTTAAATCAAAACCTCTTTAAATGAATCATGTTGATCGGTCATTTATATATGTATTATTTTTTTATCTGTCCTACATTTGTCCCTATTCTGCGACACTGACCAAATAGTTATAGACCTATAATAGTTTTTTTCTTTAATGCCAAACAAACCTATTTTAACTAGAAACATAAGTAAATGCACATAACATGTTGAAAACTCCTAAAACAACATCATATTCATGTTCAGTTCAAAAGTCTAAAAGTGGACTGTCAATGAAAGGAAAGGAACAGATCATGCTATTTGTGAAAATGTCTTTACAGTAAGACTGTCACATTAAGATAAGATAAAATAATAATAAAATAATCCTTTAAAGGACGTCAGAGTAAAGACATATATAGCTTTTCTAAAATTGTGAATAGTCAAAAATGACCATAGTTGCAGGAACACCTTTAAATGTAATAAAAATTAAAAAAACTTATTAAATACTACTGTAACAAACATTTGCATTGGATATAGTAGGATGGTCTGTATTAACAGGTTCAATCAAAACTTCTATTTTATATATATATATATATATATATATATATATATGTGTGTGTATATATATCAAGGATATTTTGAATAGAATTATATATTTTTCTTTTTACAACATAAAACTGTACACAGTTTTAGCAGCAAAAATGTCTTCACTACAACTTTATGAAACACTCTGTCTGTCATGACAGGTTAGGCCAGACGCCGAGGGATGAACACTCGCAGAGATGGATTCAATGCAAGTAAATTTATTAAACAAAACGAGACAAACAAAAGGGGGCAAGTGAGACAAAAGGCAGCAAGATGTGAACAACAGTGATCAACAAAACCAGAACATGGCAAACAAGAGGGCGAATACAAACAGTCCTGAGACCGGGGGTTTAGCTGGGGAACCAGCTACTTGGCAAGAGCGGCTAGGCCGACCCAACCTGGAACTGCTGGAGCTGGAGCGAGTGAAAGCGCCTTGCTAAATCCGTGGATGGCTGGGTGGCCTGCTCGGGAACGTGGACAAAGAGCCGAAGCTGGCCTAAACGCACCATGCTCCGTGTCCTAAACAAGCAATTCTCGGCAAGGAGCTCATTGTCCGAGCTCCTTAAGTACCCCCAGTCCCAGGTGAAACACATTAACTAAACAAGACATGATGAACTTAGCAGACTAGAAACACACGAGAACAAAACGAACTGAACCAAACACATGAACATGAAACAAGACACTGAACTGATTCAATGAACCAAACATGAACCAAACACACATGAACGTAAATGAATGAGAACCGAGTCACTGAATAGATACAAGAACAGAAACATAATATAATAATAATAATAATAATTCTAATCACAACAAACTGCTTTTAATTAACTACAAGTAAGAAAAATCATTACCATGAAATTACAACTACAGATTGTGGGTTCATGTGAATACCAGAATATGTGGCGTGGGGGTGACCCCGATGACACAGTATAGAGAATATGTGACTCAGTGTCATTATTATGTTGGTAAAAGCACTCCTGAGGATGACATACGGGCAGATGGGTGTGTTGATATGAGCTCTAACTTCATTTCAGGCTGCGCTGGCAGTGAACCTCCAGCCTTCATGAATGTAGAGCTCCACATCCGCACCTGCCTAATGGGCTGTTAGCTTTAAATTACAGCACTTCACCGTTCAGCAGGTGACTCAGACTTTCCTCAGCGGTGAGGTCAGCTTCGTGACACTGTAGCTGCTTTTCCTGGCCGCTCAGGAACAACTGTCATCCCTTACAATTATTACTGCCCTGCGGCTGTACTAGTTAACTGTAATAACATAATTATAGACTGATGTGATGAATTAAGGACTACATTTACATTCAGTTTCAATTCCGTATTGACAGGATTGGGTCTGCACTCGTTGTGATATTAAACCTCAAAGTTTAAGGGCTACTAAATGCTAATAAAAGCTACTAAATGATTCTAACATCTCATTAAAGCTTCTAAGATCTACTAAAGTACTTTTAAAGGTACTAAAGGCTTCTAAAGGCCACAAAAGGCTACAAAAGGCCTCTAAAGTTTAGTAGAGTCTACTAAGACTTTTAGATTCTACTAGAGTCTACTGAAGTCCACCAAAAACTTCTAAAGTCTACTAGAGTCTACTGAAGTCTGCCAAAGGCTTCTAAAGTCTACTGAGGTCTACTAAATGCTTCTAAAGTCTACTGAGGTCTACTAAATGTCTCTAAAGTCTACTGAGGTCTACTAAATGCTTCTAAAGTCTACTGAGGTCTACTAAATGCTTCTAAAGTCTACTGAGGTCTACTAAATGTCTCTAAAGTCTACTGAGGTCTACTAAATGTCCCTACTAAAAGTTTAATAGAGTGTTCTGACGTCTGCTAAAGGCTTTTAACATCTAGTAGTCTACTGGAGTATCGAGTCTACTGAAGTCCACAAGGGCTTCTAAAGTCTACTAGAGTCTACTGAAGTCCACTAAAGGCTTCTAAACTCTACTAGAGTCTACTGAAGTCCACTAAAGGCTTTTAGCATCTACTAGAGTCTACTGAAGTCTACTAAAGGCTTTTAGCATCTACTAGAGTCTACTGAAGTCCACTAAAGGCTTCTAAAGTCTACTAGAGTCTACTGAAGTCCACTAAAGGCTTCTAAAGTCTACTAGAGTCTACTGAAGTCCACTAAAGGCTTCTAAACTCTACTAGAGTCTACTGAAGTCCACTAAAGGCTTCTAAACTCTACTAGAGTCTACTGAAGTCCACTAAAGGCTTTTAGCATCTACTAGAGTCTACTGAAGTCTACTAAAGGCTTTTAGCATCTACTAGAGTCTACTGAAGTCCACTAAAGGCTTCTAAAGTCTACTAGAGTCTACTGAAGTCCACTAAAGGCTTCTAAACTCTACTAGAGTCTACTGAAGTCCACTAAAGGCTTTTAACATCTACTAGAGTCTACTGAAGTCTACTAAAGGCTTTTAGCATCTACTAGAGTCTACTGAAGTCCACTAAAGGCTTCTAAACTCTACTAGAGTCTACTGAAGTCTACTAAAGGCTTCTATTCTCTACAAGGGTCTACTGAAGTCCACTAAAGGCTTTTAGCATCTACTAGAGTCTACTGAAGTCTACTAAAGGCTTTTAGCATCTACTAGAGTCTACTGAAGTCCACTAAAGGCTTCTAAACTCTACTAGAGTCTACTGAAGTCCACTAAAGGCTTCTAAACTCTACTAGAGTCTACTGAAGTCTACTAAAGGCTTCTAAACTCTACTAGGGTCTACTGAAGTTCACTAAAGGCTTTTAGCATCTATAAGAGTCTACTGAAGTCCACCAAAGTCTTTTAGCATCTACTAGAGTCTACTGAAGTCTACTGAATGCTTCTAAAGTCTACTGAAGTCTAGTAAAGGCCTCTAAAGTTTACTAGAGTGTACTGACATCTACTTAAGGCTTTTAGCATCTACTAGAGTCTACTGAAGTCTACTAAAGGGTTCTAAACTCTACTAGGGTCTACTGAAGTCCACTAAAGGCTTTTAGCATCTACTAGAGTCTACTGAAGTCTACTAAAGGCTTCTAAAGTCTACTGAGGTCTGCTAAATGTCGCTAAAGTTTAATAGAGATGTTCTGACGTCTGCTAAAAGCTTTTAACATCTACTAGAGTCTACTGAAGTCCACTAAAGGCTTCTAAACTCTACTACAGTCTACTGAAGTCCACTAAAGGCTTCTAAACTCTACTAGAGTCTACTGAAGTCTACTAAAGGCTTCTATTCTCTACAAGGGTCTACTGAAGTCCACTAAAGGCTTTTAGCATTTACTAGAGTCTACTGAAGTCTACTAAAGGCTTTTAGCATCTACTAGAGTCTACTGAAGTCTACTAAAGGCTTCTATACTCTACTAGCATCTAGCATCGTTAGCATCTACTAGAGTCCACTGAAGTCCACTAAAGGTTTCCAAAGTCTATTAGAGTCTTTTGACATTTACTGAAGGCAAAGTATTAGAGTCACACCTGACCTCAAGGGTTAAATCAGTACTGATGCAGCTTTTTCTCCTGCAGAACTCCCATCCTTCAGCTTACTGACATCAACATCAATTCTGGCTGGGCTGTTTTTCATGCAGACAAAAGGGCTGATACTTATTTCGGAATATGAATAAGGATGTTTATCCTCATGCGCTATCTCCGGATGTGTACAAGCATCCAGTGTCAATTAGATAAATGATAAGAGCCCACAATCTGCCTCTTCTGTACCAATCCAGTAAAAATGCTTCTACTGCATTCAGTTCTTAATAGCTCTGTGTGCATGACGTGTGAAGAGCGGGGGGTGCCAGAGGGAATAATATGGGTAAATATTACATCATTCTAGTTTTTGGATTAGCATTTTTGCTTGGTGATGGTGTGTGTGGGTGGGTGTGTGAGTGTGTGTGTTTGTTTCATGCTTGTGCCCGGGTCAGTGCTCCTGGTTTTGTCCATCTGTTAAATGCGTTGCTGAAGAGAGCAGCTGTCCTTTACATGGCCTCTTGTCTCTCTGTATTTATTCACTATACAGCAGTTCAACATTCGTCAACTCTCAATGTCGACTCTCAACCCTCACCTGACACACTGATTTAGAGGTTCTGAGCAGAAGCATAGGTACATAATTGTCCCTTCACCCCCAAATATGAGCCAAGATTTGGTGCAAGTGTTTAGTTTTGGGCTGGCGCTCCAATGCTAATGGAGCTAACTAGTCATAGAGCCATAGACTAGTATAATCACAAACTGCTGTTGCAAAGTGTGGACATTTGAGCTAGGCCCTTTTTCCAAGGTCAAAAAACAAAAGTAATGAACCTCTGAAGAGCTTCTGTGTGTTGCAGCACTTATTCCAGGAAATGAGTAGAAATAATGGCACCCTAGTTCTCAGAGAATGAATAAAATAACATAAAAAATTTAAAAAATACAAATGAATAAAACATCGTATTTATTTAGTTCCAAAATATCATAGAATGCCCTGAGGGCTCCCCACTAGCAAACTGCATGCCGAATCATCATTGCTTCAGTCTGTTGTTGTTAAATAATCTCTATTAGACTTTCATATGTGGTGATCTGACACTGGATGGCCTCACTGTTCTCCATACAAATGGACAAAATTACACTGCATAGCAAAAAAGCCCCTGGAAATTGAATTTCGGCCCGTTTTTATGATGGTCTATGTTAGGAGTGATGAATGAATTGGGCTCATTTGATTTTTCCAAATAGACAGCAGTTGGATTGGGGTTGGAGTTCTTTCATTTAGAAGGAGCGCAGGTTTATTTTCCGTCCTGCTTTCATTCTTTCAGAAGAATTGGTGTGTGAAGCAGCCCTGCATGCCAAATTGCACCGTGATTGAAGCGTGGAGAATGGCGAATGATAATTAACGTATGTGTGAACAGCTGCAGCCAGTTCTTACCTGCGTAATGACAGCAGCCCAGATGTTTTAAAGTGAGCCTGACTCCAAGGGCACCCTGCTGTAATTGGGGATGGTAATGGTTTGCTACTGCAGGCCGCCCGATGGCTCTGCCAGCAGCCGAACAGGCGGGGTGCACTCACCTCGCTGTGGACAGAATCCAGCACCCATCGAACTTCTAACGATCCTGAAAAAAGGTCATTTGCAGTAGAAAGGGGTCGGATTTGGCCTTATCATGCTTTGCCCATGAATGCGTTCTTTAGTTGCAAGGTTGGATAAGCTACCAAGCTGGCCTAAGCTCTGGATGTAGAGTAGAGGGTAGCAACACCACTGTACCTGTGGCACACTGGAGTTTCGTCCCCCTGCCGGCCAAGCATACCATGCTACACCAGTAAGAGAGTTTTTGGCAAGACTCCTAACTCCTTCATTATCCTACCTGTGTAGCATGATTCACATGCAGTGCAGTACCAGGGTGCTGGGGTGACCATATTTTTGGTTGCCAGTAGACCTAAGCTGTAGGACCATGGTTTGAAAGATATTGCCATTCTCAGACATAGACATTGTCACGGTCCTACAACACGATCCTACTCAACACCCCCCAGCCATGACTTCCTGACTACCATGGATACCCATGGGACCCCAGTGTCCACTATTTTAAGAACAAAAATATGGTCACCCTAGCATATGGATCAGATGTTTTTAAGATGATGATCAGCGCACATGTAACCAAACTGTGTCCAAACTTTTGATTTGCTCTGGATGAGACAAAGAAGAGTTCAATTCAGTAGAGGGTAGCTCCTGTCTGTTAGAGTGACCTGACCATGCATCTGTCCATCTCCTCATCCAATTGCGACACCTGTGCCTGCCTCGGCCAGACGATCGTAGAGCCTGAGGGCAGAATCAACCTACTTCATCAAATCTAGAATGACAAAGATCAGCTAGATTCCTTGCTAGTGACTGTCCTTGCTATAACCTCCATGGCTGATCCTGAAGAAGATGTGGCTTCATCACAACCACGAGACCAAGCTTCGTGAGATACAAGGCTCAATCTTTGGGCCCATTTAATTCCTATACTAACAATATCACTGTGTTCTTTTAATGCCTTACAATCCGCCTCATTTTTAAGAGTGTGCCTCCAGCTCTTTCTCGCTCTCACCATAAGCGATAGTGTGATGAGAGTGTGATGTGAAATTTGGCATGTCAGGTTGGAAGCGGATCTCCAGATGTCTGCTCTGAAAGTGGGTCAGGACGAGCGCCAGAGGACGAGTGGAGGACAGCGAGAGACAGGTGAGGCCGAGGCTCTTTCCCCAACACCACCGCACAGCCAGACACAACGGAGCCTGCGGTCAGACCGTGTCATACCTGCGGTATGAGCGGAAGTGAAGGGCACAGCACAGGGTTTCTCGAATTTCCTTGCAGTCTGCTCTAGCCCAGCACCACCTTCAGAGATGCCTCAAGGGTCTGGGGGCATTAGGTGAGTTCTTAGGTGAGAAAGTGGGTCCCAACAAAGTAGTTTCACACCTTAGACCTTACCTACAGCCATTAACAGCCTTTATGGTGACAAAATGGTGCAATCACATTCTCATAGCCATGTTCCAACATCTCAGGTATAAGGAGGTGGTGGTAAACTCCACACTGTTGGACATACAATGGTTTTTCAAACAGGCTGTTTATTCAGGATAAAAGTTTGCTATAGGGCTCTGAAGTAAGGGTGCTGTTGACTGCCATTAGCATTCAGAGAGCTTCTGCTGGGGGAGGTGGAGAAGGTGGCAGGAGGGGCAGCAAAGCTCCAGAGGAGAGAGGGGGCTGAATTGATCAGAGCCGGTGACTTTCCCTCCGTCTCTCCATTGACTTTACTGCGAAGGTAGCACTTTTTAGACTAATTAAAGTTGCGGCACGGAGGCTGAAGAAAAGTTAGCAGGGGCGAGAGGAGTGGAGGATCGCGAAGGGTGGTCAGTGTGTACCCTTAATTTCATGCACCACAGCTTTCTTCAATAACTGCACTAGCCATACAGATTAGAGCCATCCACTTCCACACCGAAAAAACAACAACCCCGTCACAGAACAAATTCCAACAACATGGCTTGATAACACAGTTTTGCATCATGCGCGGTGCACTCGGATCGTTGGGTAGGGACTTTACGGCCCAGGTGAATAAATACAATTTCGCTAATTGCGAAGTTTCTACGACGATATAGAGATCATACCGCGAAGATAGTGAAGATATTTCTCACTAATTGGAATTTCCCCCCTCCTCGAATAGTCTGGTCGCCGAGCCCCTCTCCATATGTTATGAAACGGAGTGGAATTCTCGGGAGAGCGACGCCTCAGGCTAAATGAGCTCGGAATTCGTGGAAGGAGCTGCTGAAATGTGAAGGACAGGCCAAACTGAGAGCATGGGAACTAATTTCATTAGGATGTTTCTTGAATGTCAAAGCTGTCAGATAATGGCAACATCTTTGTTGTTGCCGCCCCCTCCACTCAGATAAATGTGTATTGCTGCCTGACTCTCTGGACGTTCTATTAGCGTCCAGAACCGAAGCTCCAGTAATTAGAGACCATCCCTGGAAGTATGAAGCAGAAATAGTGTCCAGCCTCGACTTTCTTGACTTTGAAAGGCATTTAAATGTTGAATGAAGAAAAGATGTGCTCTGCTTGAGAATCAGACATGGGTTTGAGGTTCAGCAGAAGGCCGTAACGTACTATTATATATTCCATGCTCTTGAAAATGAAGGTGCTTCAAATGGTTCTTTAAGTGAAAAACCATCAAGAAGCCACCTTTGATTCCAGAAAGAACCATGTTTGTAATACAGATGTGTAAAAGGGTGAAGAACCTATTTAAAGAAGAAGCTTCATATTGTCAGGCCCAAATAAGGATTTCCCCTTCCATTCAGGTTCATTTGAGTTCATTTGTGTTTACTCCTGTTCAGTAGCCACTATGAATTATTTAGTATATATTATGAACTATTCAGGATCCACTATGAACTGTTCAAAGTCCATTAGGAACTGTTCAGTAGCCACTATGAATTAATTTGTACATACTATGGACTATTTAGTATCCACTATGAACTGTTCAATAGCCACTATGAATTAATTTGTACATACTATGGACTATTTTTAGTATCCACTATGAACTGTTCAATAGCCACTATGAATTAATTTGTATATACTATGGACTATGGAGTATCCACTATGAACTGTTCAGTAGCCACTATGAATTATTTAGTATATATTATGAACTATTCAGGATCCACTATGAACTGTTCAGTAGCCACTATGAATTATTTTGTATATATTATGAACTATTCAGGATCCACTATGAACTGTTCAATGTCCATTATGAACTGTTCAGTAGCCACTATGAATTAATTTGTATATACTATGGACGATTTAGTTTCCACTATGAACTGTTTAGTAGCCACTATGAATTATTTAGTATATATTATGAACTATTCAGGATCCACTATGAACTGTTCAATGTCCATTATGAACTGTTCAGTAGCCACTATGAATTAATTTGTATATACTATGGACGATTTAGTATCCACTATGAACTGTTCAGTAGCCACTATGAATTATTTAGTATATATTATGAACTATTCAGGATCCATTATGAACTGTTCAATGTCCATTATGAACTGTTCAGTGGCCACTATGAATTATTTAATGTATACTATGAACTATTCAGTATCCACTATGAACTGTTCAGTAGCCACTATGAATTATTTAGTATATATTATGAACTATTCAGGATCCACTATAAACTGTTCAATGTCCATTATTAACTGTTCAGTAGCCACTATTAATTATTTAATATATACTATGAACTATTCAGTATCCACTATGAATGTTTTTGTATATATTATATAAACTATTCAGTATTTACTATGAACTGTTCCGTATTCACTATGAACTGTTCAGTAGCCACTATGAATGTTTTTGTATATATTATATAAACTATTCAGTATTTACTATGAACTGTTCTGTATTCACTATGAACTGTTCAGTAGCCACTATGAATTATTGAGCATATACTATAAACTATTCAGTATCCACTTTGAACTGTTTAGCAGCCACTACGATTTGTTTTGTAAATATAAACTATTCAGTATCTACTATGAACTGTTCAGTCTTCACTAGGAATTATTTAATATCCACTATGATTTTATTTTAAACAGAGTCTTTATAAATGAAACAGAAATCACAAACATAATCCAGTGTCCATATGCCTGCTAGAGCACTGTGCCCAGTTAACCAATCACTCTCA